>NW_027369615.1:0-41432 GCF_046119375.1 Phyllobates terribilis | reverse complement strand
AATTCTGAAATTTTTTGCTTTTTCCTGCTAATCCTAGCATGATAAAGAAGATTCAAAGAGAGTGAGATGCCAGCTCCTTTCATTCAGTCAGTAGCTTCAAACATTTCTGGTATATGAAAAACATGTTTTTCAATGGCAAAAATCAATGAATATTGTAAATGCACAAACAGTAATATCTCCACATTGCAAGGTGTAATTCTGAAATTTTTTGCTTTTTCCTGCTAATCCTAGCATGATAAAGAAGATTCAAAGAGAGTGAGATGCCAGCTCCTTTCATTCAGTCAGTAGCTTCAAACATTTCTGGTATATGAAAAACATGTTTTTCAATGGCAAAAATCAATGAATATTGTAAATGCACAAACAGTAATATCTCCACATTGCACGGTGCAATTCTGAAATTTTTAGCTTTGTCCTGTTAATCCTAGCATGATAAAGAAGATTCAAAGAGAGTGAGATGCCAGCTCCTTTCATTCAGTCAGTAGCTTCAAACATTTCTGGTATATGAAAAACATGTTTTTCAATGGCAAAAATCAATGAATATTGTAAATGCACAAACAGTAATATCTCCACATTGCACGGTGCAATTCTGAAATTTTTAGCTTTTTCCTGTTAATCCTAGCATGATAAAGAAGATTCAAAGAGAGTGAGATGCCAGCTCCTTTCATTCAGTCAGTAGCTTCAAACATTTCTGGTATATGAAAAACATGTTTTTCAATGGCAAAAATCAATGAATATTGTAAATGCACAGTAATATCTCCACATTGCAAGGTGCAATTCTGAAATTTTTTGCTTTTTCCTGTTAATCCTAGCATGATAAAGAAGATTCAAAGAGAGTGAGATGCCAGCTCCTTTCATTCAGTCAGTAGCTTCAAACATTTCTGGTATATGAAAAACATGTTTTTCAATGGCAAAAATCAATGAATATTGTAAATGCACAAACAGTAATATCTCCACATTGCAAGGTGCAATTCTGAAATTTTTTGCTTTTTCCTGTTAATCCTAGCATGATAAAGAAGATTCAAAGAGAGTGAGATGCCAGCTCCTTTCATTCAGTCAGTAGCTTCAAACATTTCTGGTATATGAAAAACATGTTTTTCAATGGCAAAAATCAATGAATATTGTAAATGCACAAACAGTAATATCTCCACATTGCAAGGTGCAATTCTGAAATTTTTTGCTTTTTCCTGCTAATCCTAGCATGATAAAGAAGATTCAAAGAGAGTGAGTTGCCAGCTCCTTTCATTCAGTCAGTAGCTTCAAACATTTCTGGTATATGAAAAACATGTTTTTCAATGGCAAAAATCAATGAATATTGTAAATGCACAAACAGTAATATCTCCACATTGCACGGTGCAATTCTGAAATTTTTAGCTTTTTCCTGTTAATCCTAGCATGATAAAGAAGATTCAAAGAGAGTGAGATGCCAGCTCCTTTCATTCAGTCAGTAGCTTCAAACATTTCTGGTATATGAAAAACATGTTTTTCAATGGCAAAAATCAATGAATATTGTAAATGCACAAACAGTAATATCTCCACATTGCACGGTGCAATTCAGAAATTTTTAGCTTTTTCCTGTTAATCCTAGCATGATAAAGAAGATTCAAAGAGAGTGAGATGCCAGCTCCTTTCATTCAGTCAGTAGCTTCAAACATTTCTGGTATATGAAAAACATGTTTTTCAATGGCAAAAATCAATGAATATTGTAAATGCACAAACAGTAATATCTCCACATTGCAAGGTGCAATTCTGAAATTTTTTGCTTTTTCCTGCTAATCCTAGCATGATAAAGAAGATTCAAAGAGAGTGAGATGCCAGCTCCTTTCATTCAGTCAGTAGCTTCAAACATTTCTGGTATATGAAAAACATGTTTTTCAATGGCAAAAATCAATGAATATTGTAAATGCACAAACAGTAATATCTCCACATTGCAAGGTGCAATTCTGAAATTTTTTGCTTTTTCCTGTTAATCCTAGCATGATAAAGAAGATTCAAAGAGAGTGAGATGCCAGCTCCTTTCATTCAGTCAGTAGCTTCAAACATTTCTGGTATATGAAAAACATGTTTTTCAATGGCAAAAATCAATGAATATTGTAAATGCACAAACAGTAATATCTCCACATTGCAAGGTGCAATTCTGAAATTTTTTGCTTTTTCCTGCTAATCCTAGCATGATAAAGAAGATTCAAAGAGAGTGAGATGCCAGCTCCTTTCATTCAGTCAGTAGCTTCAAACATTTCTGGTATATGAAAAACATGTTTTTCAATGGCAAAAATCAATGAGTATTGTAAATGCACAAACAGTAATATCTCCACATTGCACGGTGCAATTCTGAAATTTTTAGCTTTTTCCTGTTAATCCTAGCATGATAAAGAAGATTCAAAGAGAGTGAGATGCCAGCTCCTTTCATTCAGTCAGTAGCTTCAAACATTTCTGGTATATGAAAAACATGTTTTTCAAAGGCAAAAATCAATGAATATTGTAAATGCACAAACAGTAATATCTCCACATTGCACGGTGCAATTCAGAAATTTTTAGCTTTTTCCTGTTAATCCTAGCATGATAAAGAAGATTCAAAGAGAGTGAGATGCCAGCTCCTTTCATTCAGTCAGTAGCTTCAAACATTTCTGGTATATGAAAAACATGTTTTTCAATGGCAAAAATCAATGAATATTGTAAATGCACAAACAGTAATATCTCCACATTGCAAGGTGCAATTCTGAAATTTTTTGCTTTTTCCTGCTAATCCTAGCATGATAAAGAAGATTCAAAGAGAGTGAGATGCCAGCTCCTTTCATTCAGTCAGTAGCTTCAAACATTTCTGGTATATGAAAAACATGTTTTTCAATGGCAAAAATCAATGAATATTGTAAATGCACAAACAGTAATATCTCCACATTGCAAGGTGCAATTCTGAAATTTTTTGCTTTTTCCTGTTAATCCTAGCATGATAAAGAAGATTCAAAGAGAGTGAGATGCCAGCTCCTTTCATTCAGTCAGTAGCTTCAAACATTTCTGGTATATGAAAAACATGTTTTTCAATGGCAAAAATCAATGAATATTGTAAATGCACAAACAGTAATATCTCCACATTGCACGGTGCAATTCTGAAATTTTTAGCTTTTTCCTGTTAATCCTAGCATGATAAAGAAGATTCAAAGAGAGTGAGATGCCAGCTCCTTTCATTCAGTCAGTAGCTTCAAACATTTCTGGTATATGAAAAACATGTTTTTCAATGGCAAAAATCAATGAATATTGTAAATGCACAGTAATATCTCCACATTGCAAGGTGCAATTCTGAAATTTTTTGCTTTTTCCTGTTAATCCTAGCATGATAAAGAAGATTCAAAGAGAGTGAGATGCCAGCTCCTTTCATTCAGTCAGTAGCTTCAAACATTTCTGGTATATGAAAAACATGTTTTTCAATGGCAAAAATCAATGAATATTGTAAATGCACAAACAGTAATATCTCCACATTGCAAGGTGCAATTCTGAAATTTTTTGCTTTTTCCTGTTAATCCTAGCATGATAAAGAAGATTCAAAGAGAGTGAGATGCCAGCTCCTTTCATTCAGTCAGTAGCTTCAAACATTTCTGGTATATGAAAAACATGTTTTTCAATGGCAAAAATCAATGAATATTGTAAATGCACAAACAGTAATATCTCCACATTGCAAGGTGCAATTCTGAAATTTTTTGCTTTTTCCTGCTAATCCTAGCATGATAAAGAAGATTCAAAGAGAGTGAGTTGCCAGCTCCTTTCATTCAGTCAGTAGCTTCAAACATTTCTGGTATATGAAAAACATGTTTTTCAATGGCAAAAATCAATGAATATTGTAAATGCACAAACAGTAATATCTCCACATTGCACGGTGCAATTCTGAAATTTTTAGCTTTTTCCTGTTAATCCTAGCATGATAAAGAAGATTCAAAGAGAGTGAGATGCCAGCTCCTTTCATTCAGTCAGTAGCTTCAAACATTTCTGGTATATGAAAAACATGTTTTTCAATGGCAAAAATCAATGAATATTGTAAATGCACAAACAGTAATATCTCCACATTGCACGGTGCAATTCAGAAATTTTTAGCTTTTTCCTGTTAATCCTAGCATGATAAAGAAGATTCAAAGAGAGTGAGATGCCAGCTCCTTTCATTCAGTCAGTAGCTTCAAACATTTCTGGTATATGAAAAACATGTTTTTCAATGGCAAAAATCAATGAATATTGTAAATGCACAAACAGTAATATCTCCACATTGCAAGGTGCAATTCTGAAATTTTTTGCTTTTTCCTGTTAATCCTAGCATGATAAAGAAGATTCAAAGAGAGTGAGATGCCAGCTCCTTTCATTCAGTCAGTAGCTTCAAACATTTCTGGTATATGAAAAACATGTTTTTCAATGGCAAAAATCAATGAATATTGTAAATGCACAGTAATATCTCCACATTGCAAGGTGCAATTCTGAAATTTTTTGCTTTTTCCTGTTAATCCTAGCATGATAAAGAAGATTCAAAGAGAGTGAGATGCCAGCTCCTTTCATTCAGTCAGTAGCTTCAAACATTTCTGGTATATGAAAAACATGTTTTTCAATGGCAAAAATCAATGAATATTGTAAATGCACAAACAGTAATATCTCCACATTGCAAGGTGCAATTCTGAAATTTTTTGCTTTTTCCTGTTAATCCTAGCATGATAAAGAAGATTCAAAGAGAGTGAGATGCCAGCTCCTTTCATTCAGTCAGTAGCTTCAAACATTTCTGGTATATGAAAAACATGTTTTTCAATGGCAAAAATCAATGAATATTGTAAATGCACAAACAGTAATATCTCCACATTGCAAGGTGCAATTCTGAAATTTTTTGCTTTTTCCTGCTAATCCTAGCATGATAAAGAAGATTCAAAGAGAGTGAGTTGCCAGCTCCTTTCATTCAGTCAGTAGCTTCAAACATTTCTGATATATGAAAAACATGTTTTTCAATGGCAAAAATCAATGAATATTGTAAATGCACAAACAGTAATATCTCCACATTGCACGGTGCAATTCTGAAATTTTTAGCTTTTTCCTGTTAATCCTAGCATGATAAAGAAGATTCAAAGAGAGTGAGATGCCAGCTCCTTTCATTCAGTCAGTAGCTTCAAACATTTCTGGTATATGAAAAACATGTTTTTCAATGGCAAAAATCAATGAATATTGTAAATGCACAAACAGTAATATCTCCACATTGCACGGTGCAATTCAGAAATTTTTAGCTTTTTCCTGTTAATCCTAGCATGATAAAGAAGATTCAAAGAGAGTGAGATGCCAGCTCCTTTCATTCAGTCAGTAGCTTCAAACATTTCTGGTATATGAAAAACATGTTTTTCAATGGCAAAAATCAATTAATATTGTAAATGCACAAACAGTAATATCTCCACATTGCAAGGTGCAATTCTGAAATTTTTTGCTTTTTCCTGCTAATCCTAGCATGATAAAGAAGATTCAAAGAGAGTGAGATGCCAGCTCCTTTCATTCAGTCAGTAGCTTCAAACATTTCTGGTATATGAAAAACATGTTTTTCAATGGCAAAAATCAATGAATATTGTAAATGCACAAACAGTAATATCTCCACATTGCAAGGTGCAATTCTGAAATTTTTTGCTTTTTCCTGTTAATCCTAGCATGATAAAGAAGATTCAAAGAGAGTGAGATGCCAGCTCCTTTCATTCAGTCAGTAGCTTCAAACATTTCTGGTATATGAAAAACATGTTTTTCAATGGCAAAAATCAATGAATATTGTAAATGCACAAACAGTAATATCTCCACATTGCAAGGTGCAATTCTGAAATTTTTTGCTTTTTCCTGCTAATCCTAGCATGATAAAGAAGATTCAAAGAGAGTGAGATGCCAGCTCCTTTCATTCAGTCAGTAGCTTCAAACATTTCTGGTATATGAAAAACATGTTTTTCAATGGCAAAAATCAATGAGTATTGTAAATGCACAAACAGTAATATCTCCACATTGCACGGTGCAATTCTGAAATTTTTAGCTTTTTCCTGTTAATCCTAGCATGATAAAGAAGATTCAAAGAGAGTGAGATGCCAGCTCCTTTCATTCAGTCAGTAGCTTCAAACATTTCTGGTATATGAAAAACATGTTTTTCAAAGGCAAAAATCAATGAATATTGTAAATGCACAAACAGTAATATCTCCACATTGCACGGTGCAATTCAGAAATTTTTAGCTTTTTCCTGTTAATCCTAGCATGATAAAGAAGATTCAAAGAGAGTGAGATGCCAGCTCCTTTCATTCAGTCAGTAGCTTCAAACATTTCTGGTATATGAAAAACATGTTTTTCAATGGCAAAAATCAATGAATATTGTAAATGCACAAACAGTAATATCTCCACATTGCAAGGTGCAATTCTGAAATTTTTTGCTTTTTCCTGCTAATCCTAGCATGATAAAGAAGATTCAAAGAGAGTGAGATGCCAGCTCCTTTCATTCAGTCAGTAGCTTCAAACATTTCTGGTATATGAAAAACATGTTTTTCAATGGCAAAAATCAATGAATATTGTAAATGCACAAACAGTAATATCTCCACATTGCAAGGTGCAATTCTGAAATTTTTTGCTTTTTCCTGTTAATCCTAGCATGATAAAGAAGATTCAAAGAGAGTGAGATGCCAGCTCCTTTCATTCAGTCAGTAGCTTCAAACATTTCTGGTATATGAAAAACATGTTTTTCAATGGCAAAAATCAATGAATATTGTAAATGCACAAACAGTAATATCTCCACATTGCACGGTGCAATTCTGAAATTTTTAGCTTTTTCCTGTTAATCCTAGCATGATAAAGAAGATTCAAAGAGAGTGAGATGCCAGCTCCTTTCATTCAGTCAGTAGCTTCAAACATTTCTGGTATATGAAAAACATGTTTTTCAATGGCAAAAATCAATGAATATTGTAAATGCACAGTAATATCTCCACATTGCAAGGTGCAATTCTGAAATTTTTTGCTTTTTCCTGTTAATCCTAGCATGATAAAGAAGATTCAAAGAGAGTGAGATGCCAGCTCCTTTCATTCAGTCAGTAGCTTCAAACATTTCTGGTATATGAAAAACATGTTTTTCAATGGCAAAAATCAATGAATATTGTAAATGCACAAACAGTAATATCTCCACATTGCAAGGTGCAATTCTGAAATTTTTTGCTTTTTCCTGTTAATCCTAGCATGATAAAGAAGATTCAAAGAGAGTGAGATGCCAGCTCCTTTCATTCAGTCAGTAGCTTCAAACATTTCTGGTATATGAAAAACATGTTTTTCAATGGCAAAAATCAATGAATATTGTAAATGCACAAACAGTAATATCTCCACATTGCAAGGTGCAATTCTGAAATTTTTTGCTTTTTCCTGCTAATCCTAGCATGATAAAGAAGATTCAAAGAGAGTGAGTTGCCAGCTCCTTTCATTCAGTCAGTAGCTTCAAACATTTCTGGTATATGAAAAACATGTTTTTCAATGGCAAAAATCAATGAATATTGTAAATGCACAAACAGTAATATCTCCACATTGCACGGTGCAATTCTGAAATTTTTAGCTTTTTCCTGTTAATCCTAGCATGATAAAGAAGATTCAAAGAGAGTGAGATGCCAGCTCCTTTCATTCAGTCAGTAGCTTCAAACATTTCTGGTATATGAAAAACATGTTTTTCAATGGCAAAAATCAATGAATATTGTAAATGCACAAACAGTAATATCTCCACATTGCACGGTGCAATTCAGAAATTTTTAGCTTTTTCCTGTTAATCCTAGCATGATAAAGAAGATTCAAAGAGAGTGAGATGCCAGCTCCTTTCATTCAGTCAGTAGCTTCAAACATTTCTGGTATATGAAAAACATGTTTTTCAATGGCAAAAATCAATGAATATTGTAAATGCACAAACAGTAATATCTCCACATTGCAAGGTGCAATTCTGAAATTTTTTGCTTTTTCCTGCTAATCCTAGCATGATAAAGAAGATTCAAAGAGAGTGAGATGCCAGCTCCTTTCATTCAGTCAGTAGCTTCAAACATTTCTGGTATATGAAAAACATGTTTTTCAATGGCAAAAATCAATGAATATTGTAAATGCACAAACAGTAATATCTCCACATTGCAAGGTGCAATTCTGAAATTTTTTGCTTTTTCCTGTTAATCCTAGCATGATAAAGAAGATTCAAAGAGAGTGAGATGCCAGCTCCTTTCATTCAGTCAGTAGCTTCAAACATTTCTGGTATATGAAAAACATGTTTTTCAATGGCAAAAATCAATGAATATTGTAAATGCACAAACAGTAATATCTCCACATTGCAAGGTGCAATTCTGAAATTTTTTGCTTTTTCCTGCTAATCCTAGCATGATAAAGAAGATTCAAAGAGAGTGAGATGCCAGCTCCTTTCATTCAGTCAGTAGCTTCAAACATTTCTGGTATATGAAAAACATGTTTTTCAATGGCAAAAATCAATGAATATTGTAAATGCACAAACAGTAATATCTCCACATTGCAAGGTGCAATTCTGAAATTTTTTGCTTTTTCCTGTTAATCCTAGCATGATAAAGAAGATTCAAAGAGAGTGAGATGCCAGCTCCTTTCATTCAGTCAGTAGCTTCAAACATTTCTGGTATATGAAAAACATGTTTTTCAATGGCAAAAATCAATGAATATTGTAAATGCACAAACAGTAATATCTCCACATTGCAAGGTGCAATTCTGAAATTTTTTGCTTTTTCCTGCTAATCCTAGCATGATAAAGAAGATTCAAAGAGAGTGAGATGCCAGCTCCTTTCATTCAGTCAGTAGCTTCAAACATTTCTGGTATATGAAAAACATGTTTTTCAATGGCAAAAATCAATGAATATTGTAAATGCACAAACAGTAATATCTCCACATTGCAAGGTGCAATTCTGAAATTTTTTGCTTTTTCCTGCTAATCCTAGCATGATAAAGAAGATTCAAAGAGAGTGAGATGCCAGCTCCTTTCATTCAGTCAGTAGCTTCAAACATTTCTGGTATATGAAAAACATGTTTTTCAATGGCAAAAATCAATGAATATTGTAAATGCACAAACAGTAATATCTCCACATTGCACGGTGCAATTCTGAAATTTTTAGCTTTTTCCTGTTAATCCTAGCATGATAAAGAAGATTCAAAGAGAGTGAGATGCCAGCTCCTTTCATTCAGTCAGTAGCTTCAAACATTTCTGGTATATGAAAAACATGTTTTTCAATGGCAAAAATCAATGAATATTGTAAATGCACAGTAATATCTCCACATTGCAAGGTGCAATTCTGAAATTTTTTGCTTTTTCCTGTTAATCCTAGCATGATAAAGAAGATTCAAAGAGAGTGAGATGCCAGCTCCTTTCATTCAGTCAGTAGCTTCAAACATTTCTGGTATATGAAAAACATGTTTTTCAATGGCAAAAATCAATGAATATTGTAAATGCACAAACAGTAATATCTCCACATTGCAAGGTGCAATTCTGAAATTTTTTGCTTTTTCCTGCTAATCCTAGCATGATAAAGAAGATTCAAAGAGAGTGAGATGCCAGCTCCTTTCATTCAGTCAGTAGCTTCAAACATTTCTGGTATATGAAAAACATGTTTTTCAATGGCAAAAATCAATGAATATTGTAAATGCACAAACAGTAATATCTCCACATTGCACGGTGCAATTCTGAAATTTTTAGCTTTGTCCTGTTAATCCTAGCATGATAAAGAAGATTCAAAGAGAGTGAGATGCCAGCTCCTTTCATTCAGTCAGTAGCTTCAAACATTTCTGGTATATGAAAAACATGTTTTTCAATGGCAAAAATCAATGAATATTGTAAATGCACAAACAGTAATATCTCCACATTGCACGGTGCAATTCTGAAATTTTTAGCTTTTTCCTGTTAATCCTAGCATGATAAAGAAGATTCAAAGAGAGTGAGATGCCAGCTCCTTTCATTCAGTCAGTAGCTTCAAACATTTCTGGTATATGAAAAACATGTTTTTCAATGGCAAAAATCAATGAATATTGTAAATGCACAGTAATATCTCCACATTGCAAGGTGCAATTCTGAAATTTTTTGCTTTTTCCTGTTAATCCTAGCATGATAAAGAAGATTCAAAGAGAGTGAGATGCCAGCTCCTTTCATTCAGTCAGTAGCTTCAAACATTTCTGGTATATGAAAAACATGTTTTTCAATGGCAAAAATCAATGAATATTGTAAATGCACAAACAGTAATATCTCCACATTGCAAGGTGCAATTCTGAAATTTTTTGCTTTTTCCTGTTAATCCTAGCATGATAAAGAAGATTCAAAGAGAGTGAGATGCCAGCTCCTTTCATTCAGTCAGTAGCTTCAAACATTTCTGGTATATGAAAAACATGTTTTTCAATGGCAAAAATCAATGAATATTGTAAATGCACAAACAGTAATATCTCCACATTGCACGGTGCAATTCTGAAATTTTTAGCTTTTTCCTGTTAATCCTAGCATGATAAAGATTCAAAGAGAGTGAGATGCCAGCTCCTTTCATTCAGTCAGTAGCTTCAAACATTTCTGGTATATGAAAAACGTTTTTTAATGGCAAAAATCAATGAATATTGTAAATGCACAAACAGTAATATCTCCACATTGCAAGGTGCAATTCTGAAATTTTTTGCTTTTTCCTGCTAATCCTAGCATGATAAAGAAGATTCAAAGAGAGTGAGATGCCAGCTCCTTTCATTCAGTCAGAAGCTTCAAACATTTCTGGTATATGAAAAACATGTTTTTCAATGGCAAAAATCAATGAATATTGTAAATGCACAAACAGTAATATCTCCACATTGCACGGTGCAATTCTGAAATTTTTAGCTTTTTCCTGTTAATCCTAGCATGATAAAGAAGATTCAAAGAGAGTGAGATGCCAGCTCCTTTCATTCAGTCAGTAGCTTCAAACATTTCTGGTATATGAAAAACATGTTTTTCAATGGCAAAAATCAATGAATATTGTAAATGCACAAACAGTAATATCTCCACATTGCAAGGTGCAATTCTGAAATTTTTTGCTTTTTCCTGCTAATCCTAGCATGATAAAGAAGATTCAAAGAGAGTGAGATGCCAGCTCCTTTCATTCAGTCAGTAGCTTCAAACATTTCTGGTATATGAAAAACATGTTTTTCAATGGCAAAAATCAATGAATATTGTAAATGCACAAACAGTAATATCTCCACATTGCAAGGTGCAATTCTGAAATTTTTTGCTTTTTCCTGTTAATCCTAGCATGATAAAGAAGATTCAAAGAGAGTGAGATGCCAGCTCCTTTCATTCAGTCAGTAGCTTCAAACATTTCTGGTATATGAAAAACATGTTTTTCAATGGCAAAAATCAATGAATATTGTAAATGCACAAACAGTAATATCTCCACATTGCACGGTGCAATTCTGAAATTTTTAGCTTTTTCCTGTTAATCCTAGCATGATAAAGATTCAAAGAGAGTGAGATGCCAGCTCCTTTCATTCAGTCAGTAGCTTCAAACATTTCTGGTATATGAAAAACATGTTTTTCAATGGCAAAAATCAATGAATATTGTAAATGCACAAACAGTAATATCTCCACATTGCAAGGTGCAATTCTGAAATTTTTTGCTTTTTCCTGTTAATCCTAGCATGATAAAGAAGATTCAAAGAGAGTGAGATGCCAGCTCCTTTCATTCAGTCAGTAGCTTCAAACATTTCTGGTATATGAAAAACGTTTTTCAATGGCAAAAATCAATGAATATTGTAAATGCACAAACAGTAATATCTCCACATTGCAAGGTGCAATTCTGAAATTTTTTGCTTTTTCCTGCTAATCCTAGCATGATAAAGAAGATTCAAAGAGAGTGAGATGCCAGCTCCTTTCATTCAGTCAGAAGCTTCAAACATTTCTGGTATATGAAAAACATGTTTTTCAATGGCAAAAATCAATGAATATTGTAAATGCACAAACAGTAATATCTCCACATTGCACGGTGCAATTCTGAAATTTTTAGCTTTTTCCTGTTAATCCTAGCATGATAAAGAAGATTCAAAGAGAGTGAGATGCCAGCTCCTTTCATTCAGTCAGTAGCTTCAAACATTTCTGGTATATGAAAAACATGTTTTTCAATGGCAAAAATCAATGAATATTGTAAATGCACAAACAGTAATATCTCCACATTGCAAGGTGCAATTCTGAAATTTTTTGCTTTTTCCTGTTAATCCTAGCATGATAAAGAAGATTCAAAGAGAGTGAGATGCCAGCTCCTTTCATTCAGTCAGTAGCTTCAAACATTTCTGGTATATGAAAAACATGTTTTTCAATGGCAAAAATCAATGAATATTGTAAATGCACAAACAGTAATATCTCCACATTGCACGGTGCAATTCTGAAATTTTTAGCTTTTTCCTGTTAATCCTAGCATGATAAAGAAGATTCAAAGAGAGTGAGATGCCAGCTCCTTTCATTCAGTCAGTAGCTTCAAACATTTCTGGTATATGAAAAACATGTTTTTCAATGGCAAAAATCAATGAATATTGTAAATGCACAAACAGTAATATCTCCACATTGCAAGGTGCAATTCTGAAATTTTTTTGCTTTTTCCTGTTAATCCTAGCATGATAAAGAAGATTCAAAGAGAGTGAGATGCCAGCTCCTTTCATTCAGTCAGTAGCTTCAAACATTTCTGGTATATGAAAAACGTTTTTCAATGGCAAAAATCAATGAATATTGTAAATGCACAAACAGTAATATCTCCACATTGCAAGGTGCAATTCTGAAATTTTTTGCTTTTTCCTGCTAATCCTAGCATGATAAAGAAGATTCAAAGAGAGTGAGATGCCAGCTCCTTTCATTCAGTCAGTAGCTTCAAACATTTCTGGTATATGAAAAACATGTTTTTCAATGGCAAAAATCAATGAATATTGTAAATGCACAAACAGTAATATCTCCACATTGCACGGTGCAATTCTGAAATTTTTAGCTTTTTCCTGTTAATCCTAGCATGATAAAGAAGATTCAAAGAGAGTGAGATGCCAGCTCCTTTCATTCAGTCAGTAGCTTCAAACATTTCTGGTATATGAAAAACATGTTTTTCAATGGCAAAAATCAATGAATATTGTAAATGCACAAACAGTAATATCTCCACATTGCAAGGTGCAATTCTGAAATTTTTTGCTTTTTCCTGCTAATCCTAGCATGATAAAGAAGATTCAAAGAGAGTGAGATGCCAGCTCCTTTCATTCAGTCAGTAGCTTCAAACATTTCTGGTATATGAAAAACATGTTTTTCAATGGCAAAAATCAATGAATATTGTAAATGCACAAACAGTAATATCTCCACATTGCAAGGTGCAATTCTGAAATTTTTTGCTTTTTCCTGTTAATCCTAGCATGATAAAGAAGATTCAAAGAGAGTGAGATGCCAGCTCCTTTCATTCAGTCAGTAGCTTCAAACATTTCTGGTATATGAAAAACATGTTTTTCAATGGCAAAAATCAATGAATATTGTAAATGCACAAACAGTAATATCTCCACATTGCAAGGTGCAATTCTGAAATTTTTTTGCTTTTTCCTGCTAATCCTAGCATGATAAAGAAGATTCAAAGAGAGTGAGATGCCAGCTCCTTTCATTCAGTCAGTAGCTTCAAACATTTCTGGTATATGAAAAACATGTTTTTCAATGGCAAAAATCAATGAATATTGTAAATGCACAAACAGTAATATCTCCACATTGCAAGGTGCAATTCTGAAATTTTTTGCTTTTTCCTGCTAATCCTAGCATGATAAAGAAGATTCAAAGAGAGTGAGATGCCAGCTCCTTTCATTCAGTCAGTAGCTTCAAACATTTCTGGTATATGAAAAACATGTTTTTCAATGGCAAAAATCAATGAATATTGTAAATGCACAAACAGTAATATCTCCACATTGCACGGTGCAATTCTGAAATTTTTAGCTTTGTCCTGTTAATCCTAGCATGATAAAGAAGATTCAAAGAGAGTGAGATGCCAGCTCCTTTCATTCAGTCAGTAGCTTCAAACATTTCTGGTATATGAAAAACATGTTTTTCAATGGCAAAAATCAATGAATATTGTAAATGCACAAACAGTAATATCTCCACATTGCACGGTGCAATTCTGAAATTTTTAGCTTTTTCCTGTTAATCCTAGCATGATAAAGAAGATTCAAAGAGAGTGAGATGCCAGCTCCTTTCATTCAGTCAGTAGCTTCAAACATTTCTGGTATATGAAAAACATGTTTTTCAATGGCAAAAATCAATGAATATTGTAAATGCACAGTAATATCTCCACATTGCAAGGTGCAATTCTGAAATTTTTTGCTTTTTCCTGTTAATCCTAGCATGATAAAGAAGATTCAAAGAGAGTGAGATGCCAGCTCCTTTCATTCAGTCAGTAGCTTCAAACATTTCTGGTATATGAAAAACATGTTTTTCAATGGCAAAAATCAATGAATATTGTAAATGCACAAACAGTAATATCTCCACATTGCAAGGTGCAATTCTGAAATTTTTTGCTTTTTCCTGTTAATCCTAGCATGATAAAGAAGATTCAAAGAGAGTGAGATGCCAGCTCCTTTCATTCAGTCAGTAGCTTCAAACATTTCTGGTATATGAAAAACATGTTTTTCAATGGCAAAAATCAATGAATATTGTAAATGCACAAACAGTAATATCTCCACATTGCACGGTGCAATTCTGAAATTTTTAGCTTTTTCCTGTTAATCCTAGCATGATAAAGAAGATTCAAAGAGAGTGAGATGCCAGCTCCTTTCATTCAGTCAGTAGCTTCAAACATTTCTGGTATATGAAAAACATGTTTTTCAATGGCAAAAATCAATGAATATTGTAAATGCACAAACAGTAATATCTCCACATTGCACGGTGCAATTCAGAAATTTTTAGCTTTTTCCTGTTAATCCTAGCATGATAAAGAAGATTCAAAGAGAGTGAGATGCCAGCTCCTTTCATTCAGTCAGTAGCTTCAAACATTTCTGGTATATGAAAAACATGTTTTTCAATGGCAAAAATCAATGAATATTGTAAATGCACAAACAGTAATATCTCCACATTGCAAGGTGCAATTCTGAAATTTTTTGCTTTTTCCTGCTAATCCTAGCATGATAAAGAAGATTCAAAGAGAGTGAGATGCCAGCTCCTTTCATTCAGTCAGTAGCTTCAAACATTTCTGGTATATGAAAAACATGTTTTTCAATGGCAAAAATCAATGAATATTGTAAATGCACAAACAGTAATATCTCCACATTGCACGGTGCAATTCTGAAATTTTTAGCTTTTTCCTGTTAATCCTAGCATGATAAAGAAGATTCAAAGAGAGTGAGATGCCAGCTCCTTTCATTCAGTCAGTAGCTTCAAACATTTCTGGTATATGAAAAACATGTTTTTCAATGGCAAAAATCAATGAATATTGTAAATGCACAGTAATATCTCCACATTGCAAGGTGCAATTCTGAAATTTTTTGCTTTTTCCTGTTAATCCTAGCATGATAAAGAAGATTCAAAGAGAGTGAGATGCCAGCTCCTTTCATTCAGTCAGTAGCTTCAAACATTTCTGGTATATGAAAAACATGTTTTTCAATGGCAAAAATCAATGAATATTGTAAATGCACAAACAGTAATATCTCCACATTGCAAGGTGCAATTCTGAAATTTTTTGCTTTTTCCTGTTAATCCTAGCATGATAAAGAAGATTCAAAGAGAGTGAGATGCCAGCTCCTTTCATTCAGTCAGTAGCTTCAAACATTTCTGGTATATGAAAAACATGTTTTTCAATGGCAAAAATCAATGAATATTGTAAATGCACAAACAGTAATATCTCCACATTGCAAGGTGCAATTCTGAAATTTTTTGCTTTTTTCCTGCTAATCCTAGCATGATAAAGAAGATTCAAAGAGAGTGAGATGCCAGCTCCTTTCATTCAGTCAGTAGCTTCAAACATTTCTGGTATATGAAAAACATGTTTTTCAATGGCAAAAATCAATGAATATTGTAAATGCACAAACAGTAATATCTCCACATTGCACGGTGCAATTCTGAAATTTTTAGCTTTTTCCTGTTAATCCTAGCATGATAAAGAAGATTCAAAGAGAGTGAGATGCCAGCTCCTTTCATTCAGTCAGTAGCTTCAAACATTTCTGGTATATGAAAAACATGTTTTTCAATGGCAAATCAATGAATATTGTAAATGCACAAACAGTAATATCTCCACATTGCACGGTGCAATTCTGAAATTTTTAGCTTTTTCCTGTTAATCCTAGCATGATAAAGAAGATTCAAAGAGAGTGAGATGCCAGCTCCTTTCATTCAGTCAGTAGCTTCAAACATTTCTGGTATATGAAAAACATGTTTTTCAATGGCAAAAATCAATGAATATTGTAAATGCACAGTAATATCTCCACATTGCAAGGTGCAATTCTGAAATTTTTTGCTTTTTCCTGTTAATCCTAGCATGATAAAGAAGATTCAAAGAGAGTGAGATGCCAGCTCCTTTCATTCAGTCAGTAGCTTCAAACATTTCTGGTATATGAAAAACATGTTTTTCAATGGCAAAAATCAATGAATATTGTAAATGCACAAACAGTAATATCTCCACATTGCAAGGTGGAATTCTGAAATTTTTTGCTTATTCCTGTTAATCCTAGCATGATAAAGAAGATTCAAAGAGAGTGAGATGCCAGCTCCTTTCATTCAGTCAGTAGCTTCAAACATTTCTGGTATATGAAAAACATGTTTTTCAATGGCAAAAATCAATGAATATTGTAAATGCACAAACAGTAATATCTCCACATTGCAAGGTGCAATTCTGAAATTTTTTGCTTTTTCCTGCTAATCCTAGCATGATAAAGAAGATTCAAAGAGAGTGAGATGCCAGCTCCTTTCATTCAGTCAGTAGCTTCAAACATTTCTGGTATATGAAAAACATGTTTTTCAATGGCAAAAATCAATGAATATTGTAAATGCACAAACAGTAATATCTCCACATTGCACGGTGCAATTCTGAAATTTTTAGCTTTTTCCTGTTAATCCTAGCATGATAAAGAAGATTCAAAGAGAGTGAGATGCCAGCTCCTTTCATTCAGTCAGTAGCTTCAAACATTTCTGGTATATGAAAAACATGTTTTTTAATGGCAAAAATCAATGAATATTGTAAATGCACAAACAGTAATATCTCCACATTGCACGGTGCAATTCAGAAATTTTTAGCTTTTTCCTGTTAATCCTAGCATGATAAAGAAGATTCAAAGAGAGTGAGATGCCAGCTCCTTTCATTCAGTCAGTAGCTTCAAACATTTCTGGTATATGAAAAACATGTTTTTCAATGGCAAAAATCAATGAATATTGTAAATGCACAAACAGTAATATCTCCACATTGCAAGGTGCAATTCTGAAATTTTTTGCTTTTTCCTGCTAATCCTAGCATGATAAAGATTCAAAGAGAGTGAGATGCCAGCTCCTTTCATTCAGTCAGAAGCTTCAAACATTTCTGGTATATGAAAAACATGTTTTTCAATGGCAAAAATCAATGAATATTGTAAATGCACAAACAGTAATATCTCCACATTGCA
The DNA here is from genome assembly GCF_046119375.1 of Phyllobates terribilis. NCBI lineage: Eukaryota > Metazoa > Chordata > Amphibia > Anura > Dendrobatidae > Phyllobates > Phyllobates terribilis. The sequence continues at coordinate 23,834 of NW_027369615.1, read as the reverse complement.
CGGTGCAATTCTGAAATTTTTAGCTTTTTCCTGTTAATCCTAGCATGATAAAGAAGATTCAAAGAGAGTGAGATGCCAGCTCCTTTCATTCAGTCAGTAGCTTCAAACATTTCTGGTATATGAAAAACATGTTTTTCAATGGCAAAAATCAATGAATATTGTAAATGCACAAACAGTAATATCTCCACATTGCAAGGTGCAATTCTGAAATTTTTTGCTTTTTCCTGTTAATCCTAGCATGATAAAGAAGATTCAAAGAGAGTGAGATGCCAGCTCCTTTCATTCAGTCAGTAGCTTCAAACATTTCTGGTATATGAAAAACATGTTTTTCAATGGCAAAAATCAATGAATATTGTAAATGCACAAACAGTAATATCTCCACATTGCACGGTGCAATTCTGAAATTTTTAGCTTTTTCCTGTTAATCCTAGCATGATAAAGATTCAAAGAGAGTGAGATGCCAGCTCCTTTCATTCAGTCAGTAGCTTCAAACATTTCTGGTATATGAAAAACATGTTTTTCAATGGCAAAAATCAATGAATATTGTAAATGCACAAACAGTAATATCTCCACATTGCAAGGTGCAATTCTGAAATTTTTTGCTTTTTCCTGTTAATCCTAGCATGATAAAGAAGATTCAAAGAGAGTGAGATGCCAGCTCCTTTCATTCAGTCAGTAGCTTCAAACATTTCTGGTATATGAAAAACGTTTTTTAATGGCAAAAATCAATGAATATTGTAAATGCACAAACAGTAATATCTCCACATTGCAAGGTGCAATTCTGAAATTTTTTGCTTTTTCCTGCTAATCCTAGCATGATAAAGAAGATTCAAAGAGAGTGAGATGCCAGCTCCTTTCATTCAGTCAGAAGCTTCAAACATTTCTGGTATATGAAAAACATGTTTTTCAATGGCAAAAATCAATGAATATTGTAAATGCACAAACAGTAATATCTCCACATTGCACGGTGCAATTCTGAAATTTTTAGCTTTTTCCTGTTAATCCTAGCATGATAAAGAAGATTCAAAGAGAGTGAGATGCCAGCTCCTTTCATTCAGTCAGTAGCTTCAAACATTTCTGGTATATGAAAAACATGTTTTTCAATGGCAAAAATCAATGAATATTGTAAATGCACAAACAGTAATATCTCCACATTGCAAGGTGCAATTCTGAAATTTTTTGCTTTTTCCTGTTAATCCTAGCATGATAAAGAAGATTCAAAGAGAGTGAGATGCCAGCTCCTTTCATTCAGTCAGTAGCTTCAAACATTTCTGGTATATGAAAAACATGTTTTTCAATGGCAAAAATCAATGAATATTGTAAATGCACAAACAGTAATATCTCCACATTGCACGGTGCAATTCTGAAATTTTTAGCTTTTTCCTGTTAATCCTAGCATGATAAAGAAGATTCAAAGAGAGTGAGATGCCAGCTCCTTTCATTCAGTCAGTAGCTTCAAACATTTCTGGTATATGAAAAACATGTTTTTCAATGGCAAAAATCAATGAATATTGTAAATGCACAAACAGTAATATCTCCACATTGCAAGGTGCAATTCTGAAATTTTTTGCTTTTTCCTGTTAATCCTAGCATGATAAAGAAGATTCAAAGAGAGTGAGATGCCAGCTCCTTTCATTCAGTCAGTAGCTTCAAACATTTCTGGTATATGAAAAACGTTTTTCAATGGCAAAAATCAATGAATATTGTAAATGCACAAACAGTAATATCTCCACATTGCAAGGTGCAATTCTGAAATTTTTTGCTTTTTCCTGCTAATCCTAGCATGATAAAGAAGATTCAAAGAGAGTGAGATGCCAGCTCCTTTCATTCAGTCAGTAGCTTCAAACATTTCTGGTATATGAAAAACATGTTTTTCAATGGCAAAAATCAATGAATATTGTAAATGCACAAACAGTAATATCTCCACATTGCAAGGTGCAATTCTGAAATTTTTTGCTTTTTCCTGCTAATCCTAGCATGATAAAGAAGATTCAAAGAGAGTGAGATGCCAGCTCCTTTCATTCAGTCAGTAGCTTCAAACATTTCTGGTATATGAAAAACATGTTTTTCAATGGCAAAAATCAATGAATATTGTAAATGCACAAACAGTAATATCTCCACATTGCAAGGTGCAATTCTGAAATTTTTTGCTTTTTCCTGTTAATCCTAGCATGATAAAGAAGATTCAAAGAGAGTGAGATGCCAGCTCCTTTCATTCAGTCAGTAGCTTCAAACATTTCTGGTATATGAAAAACATGTTTTTCAATGGCAAAAATCAATGAATATTGTAAATGCACAAACAGTAATATCTCCACATTGCAAGGTGCAATTCTGAAATTTTTTGCTTTTTCCTGCTAATCCTAGCATGATAAAGAAGATTCAAAGAGAGTGAGATGCCAGCTCCTTTCATTCAGTCAGTAGCTTCAAACATTTCTGGTATATGAAAAACATGTTTTTCAATGGCAAAAATCAATGAATATTGTAAATGCACAAACAGTAATATCTCCACATTGCAAGGTGCAATTCTGAAATTTTTTGCTTTTTCCTGCTAATCCTAGCATGATAAAGAAGATTCAAAGAGAGTGAGATGCCAGCTCCTTTCATTCAGTCAGTAGCTTCAAACATTTCTGGTATATGAAAAACATGTTTTTCAATGGCAAAAATCAATGAATATTGTAAATGCACAAACAGTAATATCTCCACATTGCACGGTGCAATTCTGAAATTTTTAGCTTTGTCCTGTTAATCCTAGCATGATAAAGAAGATTCAAAGAGAGTGAGATGCCAGCTCCTTTCATTCAGTCAGTAGCTTCAAACATTTCTGGTATATGAAAAACATGTTTTTCAATGGCAAAAATCAATGAATATTGTAAATGCACAAACAGTAATATCTCCACATTGCACGGTGCAATTCTGAAATTTTTAGCTTTTTCCTGTTAATCCTAGCATGATAAAGAAGATTCAAAGAGAGTGAGATGCCAGCTCCTTTCATTCAGTCAGTAGCTTCAAACATTTCTGGTATATGAAAAACATGTTTTTCAATGGCAAAAATCAATGAATATTGTAAATGCACAGTAATATCTCCACATTGCAAGGTGCAATTCTGAAATTTTTTGCTTTTTCCTGTTAATCCTAGCATGATAAAGAAGATTCAAAGAGAGTGAGATGCCAGCTCCTTTCATTCAGTCAGTAGCTTCAAACATTTCTGGTATATGAAAAACATGTTTTTCAATGGCAAAAATCAATGAATATTGTAAATGCACAAACAGTAATATCTCCACATTGCAAGGTGCAATTCTGAAATTTTTTGCTTTTTCCTGTTAATCCTAGCATGATAAAGAAGATTCAAAGAGAGTGAGATGCCAGCTCCTTTCATTCAGTCAGTAGCTTCAAACATTTCTGGTATATGAAAAACATGTTTTTCAATGGCAAAAATCAATGAATATTGTAAATGCACAAACAGTAATATCTCCACATTGCAAGGTGCAATTCTGAAATTTTTTGCTTTTTCCTGCTAATCCTAGCATGATAAAGAAGATTCAAAGAGAGTGAGATGCCAGCTCCTTTCATTCAGTCAGTAGCTTCAAACATTTCTGGTATATGAAAAACATGTTTTTCAATGGCAAAAATCAATGAATATTGTAAATGCACAAACAGTAATATCTCCACATTGCACGGTGCAATTCTGAAATTTTTAGCTTTTTCCTGTTAATCCTAGCATGATAAAGAAGATTCAAAGAGAGTGAGATGCCAGCTCCTTTCATTCAGTCAGTAGCTTCAAACATTTCTGGTATATGAAAAACATGTTTTTCAATGGCAAAAATCAATGAATATTGTAAATGCACAAACAGTAATATCTCCACATTGCACGGTGCAATTCAGAAATTTTTAGCTTTTTCCTGTTAATCCTAGCATGATAAAGAAGATTCAAAGAGAGTGAGATGCCAGCTCCTTTCATTCAGTCAGTAGCTTCAAACATTTCTGGTATATGAAAAACATGTTTTTCAATGGCAAAAATCAATGAATATTGTAAATGCACAAACAGTAATATCTCCACATTGCAAGGTGCAATTCTGAAATTTTTTGCTTTTTCCTGCTAATCCTAGCATGATAAAGAAGATTCAAAGAGAGTGAGATGCCAGCTCCTTTCATTCAGTCAGAAGCTTCAAACATTTCTGGTATATGAAAAACATGTTTTTCAATGGCAAAAATCAATGAATATTGTAAATGCACAAACAGTAATATCTCCACATTGCACGGTGCAATTCTGAAATTTTTAGCTTTTTCCTGTTAATCCTAGCATGATAAAGATTCAAAGAGAGTGAGATGCCAGCTCCTTTCATTCAGTCAGTAGCTTCAAACATTTCTGGTATATGAAAAACATGTTTTTCAATGGCAAAAATCAATGAATATTGTAAATGCACAAACAGTAATATCTCCACATTGCAAGGTGCAATTCTGAAATTTTTTGCTTTTTCCTGTTAATCCTAGCATGATAAAGAAGATTCAAAGAGAGTGAGATGCCAGCTCCTTTCATTCAGTCAGTAGCTTCAAACATTTCTGGTATATGAAAAACGTTTTTCAATGGCAAAAATCAATGAATATTGTAAATGCACAAACAGTAATATCTCCACATTGCAAGGTGCAATTCTGAAATTTTTTGCTTTTTCCTGCTAATCCTAGCATGATAAAGAAGATTCAAAGAGAGTGAGATGCCAGCTCCTTTCATTCAGTCAGTAGCTTCAAACATTTCTGGTATATGAAAAACATGTTTTTCAATGGCAAAAATCAATGAATATTGTAAATGCACAAACAGTAATATCTCCACATTGCACGGTGCAATTCTGAAATTTTTAGCTTTTTCCTGTTAATCCTAGCATGATAAAGAAGATTCAAAGAGAGTGAGATGCCAGCTCCTTATATTCAGTCAGTAGCTTCAAACATTTCTGGTATATGAAAAACATGTTTTTCAATGGCAAAAATCAATGAATATTGTAAATGCACAAACAGTAATATCTCCACATTGCAAGGTGCAATTCTGAAATTTTTTGCTTTTTCCTGCTAATCCTAGCATGATAAAGAAGATTCAAAGAGAGTGAGATGCCAGCTCCTTTCATTCAGTCAGTAGCTTCAAACATTTCTGGTATATGAAAAACATGTTTTTCAATGGCAAAAATCAATGAATATTGTAAATGCACAAACAGTAATATCTCCACATTGCAAGGTGCAATTCTGAAATTTTTTGCTTTTTCCTGTTAATCCTAGCATGATAAAGAAGATTCAAAGAGAGTGAGATGCCAGCTCCTTTCATTCAGTCAGTAGCTTCAAACATTTCTGGTATATGAAAAACATGTTTTTCAATGGCAAAAATCAATGAATATTGTAAATGCACAAAGAGTAATATCTCCACATTGCAAGGTGAAATTCTGAAATTTTTTGCTTTTTCCTGCTAATCCTAGCATGATAAAGAAGATTCAAAGAGAGTGAGATGCCAGCTCCTTTCATTCAGTCAGTAGCTTCAAACATTTCTGGTATATGAAAAACATGTTTTTCAATGGCAAAAATCAATGAATATTGTAAATGCACAAACAGTAATATCTCCACATTGCACGGTGCAATTCTGAAATTTTTAGCTTTTTCCTGTTAATCCTAGCATGATAAAGAAGATTCAAAGAGAGTGAGATGCCAGCTCCATTCATTCAGTCAGTAGCTTCAAACATTTCTGGTATATGAAAAACATGTTTTTCAATGGCAAAAATCAATGAATATTGTAAATGCACAAACAGTAATATCTCCACATTGCACGGTGCAATTCTGAAATTTTTAGCTTTTTCCTGTTAATCCTAGCATGATAAAGAAGATTCAAAGAGAGTGAGATGCCAGCTCCTTTCATTCAGTCAGTAGCTTCAAACATTTCTGGTATATGAAAAACATGTTTTTCAATGGCAAAAATCAATGAATATTGTAAATGCACAAACAGTAATATCTCCACATTGCAAGGTGCAATTCTGAAATTTTTTGCTTTTTCCTGCTAATCCTAGCATGATAAAGAAGATTCAAAGAGAGTGAGATGCCAGCTCCTTTCATTCAGTCAGTAGCTTCAAACATTTCTGGTATATGAAAAACATGTTTTTCAATGGCAAAAATCAAAGAATATTGTAAATGCACAAACAGTAATATCTCCACATTGCAAGGTGCAATTCTGAAATTTTTTGCTTTTTCCTGTTAATCCTAGCATGATAAAGAAGATTCAAAGAGAGTGAGATGCCAGCTCCTTTCATTCAGTCAGTAGCTTCAAACATTTCTGGTATATGAAAAACATGTTTTTCAATGGCAAAAATCAATGAATATTGTAAATACACAAACAGTAATATCTCCACATTGCAAGGTGCAATTCTGAAATTTTTTGCTTTTTCCTGCTAATCCTAGCATGATAAAGAAGATTCAAAGAGAGTGAGATGCCAGCTCCTTTCATTCAGTCAGTAGCTTCAAACATTTCTGGTATATGAAAAACATGTTTTTCAATGGCAAAAATCAATGAATATTGTAAATGCACAAACAGTAATATCTCCACATTGCAAGGTGCAATTCTGAAATTTTTTGCTTTTTCCTGCTAATCCTAGCATGATAAAGAAGATTCAAAGAGAGTGAGATGCCAGCTCCTTTCATTCAGTCAGTAGCTTCAAACATTTCTGGTATATGAAAAACATGTTTTTCAATGGCAAAAATCAATGAATATTGTAAATGCACAAACAGTAATATCTCCACATTGCAAGGTGCAATTCTGAAATTTTTTGCTTTTTCCTGCTAATCCTAGCATGATAAAGAAGATTCAAAGAGAGTGAGATGCCAGCTCCTTTCATTCAGTCAGTAGCTTCAAACATTTCTGGTATATGAAAAACATGTTTTTCAATGGCAAAAATCAATGAATATTGTAAATGCACAAACAGTAATATCTCCACATTGCACGGTGCAATTCTGAAATTTTTAGCTTTGTCCTGTTAATCCTAGCATGATAAAGAAGATTCAAAGAGAGTGAGATGCCAGCTCCTTTCATTCAGTCAGTAGCTTCAAACATTTCTGGTATATGAAAAACATGTTTTTCAATGGCAAAAATCAATGAATATTGTAAATGCACAAACAGTAATATCTCCACATTGCACGGTGCAATTCTGAAATTTTTAGCTTTTTCCTGTTAATCCTAGCATGATAAAGAAGATTCAAAGAGAGTGAGATGCCAGCTCCTTTCATTCAGTCAGTAGCTTCAAACATTTCTGGTATATGAAAAACATGTTTTTCAATGGCAAAAATCAATGAATATTGTAAATGCACAGTAATATCTCCACATTGCAAGGTGCAATTCTGAAATTTTTTGCTTTTTCCTGTTAATCCTAGCATAATAAAGAAGATTCAAAGAGAGTGAGATGCCAGCTCCTTTCATTCAGTCAGTAGCTTCAAACATTTCTGGTATATGAAAAACATGTTTTTCAATGGCAAAAATCAATGAATATTGTAAATGCACAAACAGTAATATCTCCACATTGCAAGGTGCAATTCTGAAATTTTTTGCTTTTTCCTGTTAATCCTAGCATGATAAAGAAGATTCAAAGAGAGTGAGATGCCAGCTCCTTTCATTCAGTCAGTAGCTTCAAACATTTCTGGTATATGAAAAACATGTTTTTCAATGGCAAAAATCAATGAATATTGTAAATGCACAAACAGTAATATCTCCACATTGCAAGGTGCAATTCTGAAATTTTTTGCTTTTTCCTGCTAATCCTAGCATGATAAAGAAGATTCAAAGAGAGTGAGATGCCAGCTCCTTTCATTCAGTCAGTAGCTTCAAACATTTCTGGTATATGAAAAACATGTTTTTCAATATCAAAAATCAATGAATATTGTAAATGCACAAACAGTAATATCTCCACATTGCACGGTGCAATTCTGAAATTTTTAGCTTTTTCCTGTTAATCCTAGCATGATAAAGAAGATTCAAAGAGAGTGAGATGCCAGCTCCTTTCATTCAGTCAGTAGCTTCAAACATTTCTGGTATATGAAAAACATGTTTTTCAATGGCAAAAATCAATGAATATTGTAAATGCACAAACAGTAATATCTCCACATTGCACGGTGCAATTCAGAAATTTTTAGCTTTTTCCTGTTAATCCTAGCATGATAAAGAAGATTCAAAGAGAGTGAGATGCCAGCTCCTTTCATTCAGTCAGTAGCTTCAAACATTTCTGGTATATGAAAAACATGTTTTTCAATGGCAAAAATCAATGAATATTGTAAATGCACAAACAGTAATATCTCCACATTGCAAGGTGCAATTCTGAAATTTTTTGCTTTTTCCTGCTAATCCTAGCATGATAAAGAAGATTCAAAGAGAGTGAGATGCCAGCTCCTTTCATTCAGTCAGAAGCTTCAAACATTTCTGGTATATGAAAAACATGTTTTTCAATGGCAAAAATCAATGAATATTGTAAATGCACAAACAGTAATATCTCCACATTGCACGGTGCAATTCTGAAATTTTTAGCTTTTTCCTGTTAATCCTAGCATGAAAAAGATTCAAAGAGAGTGAGATGCCAGCTCCTTTCATTCAGTCAGTAGCTTCAAACATTTCTGGTATATGAAAAACATGTTTTTCAATGGCAAAAATCAATGAATATTGTAAATGCACAAACAGTAATATCTCCACATTGCAAGGTGCAATTCTGAAATTTTTTGCTTTTTCCTGTTAATCCTAGCATGATAAAGAAGATTCAAAGAGAGTGAGATGCCAGCTCCTTTCATTCAGTCAGTAGCTTCAAACATTTCTGGTATATGAAAAACGTTTTTCAATGGCAAAAATCAATGAATATTGTAAATGCACAAACAGTAATATCTCCACATTGCAAGGTGCAATTCTGAAATTTTTTGCTTTTTCCTGCTAATCCTAGCATGATAAAGAAGATTCAAAGAGAGTGAGATGCCAGCTCCTTTCATTCAGTCAGTAGCTTCAAACATTTCTGGTATATGAAAAACATGTTTTTCAATGGCAAAAATCAATGAATATTGTAAATGCACAAACAGTAATATCTCCACATTGCACGGTGCAATTCTGAAATTTTTAGCTTTTTCCTGTTAATCCTAGCATGATAAAGAAGATTCAAAGAGAGTGAGATGCCAGCTCCTTTCATTCAGTCAGTAGCTTCAAACATTTCTGGTATATGAAAAACATGTTTTTCAATGGCAAAAATCAATGAATATTGTAAATGCACAAACAGTAATATCTCCACATTGCAAGGTGCAATTCTGAAATTTTTTGCTTTTTCCTGCTAATCCTAGCATGATAAAGAAGATTCAAAGAGAGTGAGATGCCAGCTCCTTTCATTCAGTCAGTAGCTTCAAACATTTCTGGTATATGAAAAACATGTTTTTCAATGGCAAAAATCAATGAATATTGTAAATGCACAAACAGTAATATCTCCACATTGCAAGGTGCAATTCTGAAATTTTTTGCTTTTTCCTGTTAATCCTAGCATGATAAAGAAGATTCAAAGAGAGTGAGATGCCAGCTCCTTTCATTCAGTCAGTAGCTTCAAACATTTCTGGTATATGAAAAACATGTTTTTCAATGGCAAAAATCAATGAATATTGTAAATGCACAAACAGTAATATCTCCACATTGCAAGGTGCAATTCTGAAATTTTTTGCTTTTTCCTGCTAATCCTAGCATGATAAAGAAGATTCAAAGAGAGTGAGATGCCAGCTCCTTTCATTCAGTCAGTAGCTTCAAACATTTCTGGTATATGAAAAACATGTTTTTCAATGGCAAAAATCAATGAATATTGTAAATGCACAAACAGTAATATCTCCACATTGCACGGTGCAATTCTGAAATTTTTAGCTTTTTCCTGTTAATCCTAGCATGATAAAGAAGATTCAAAGAGAGTGAGATCCCAGCTCCTTTCATTCAGTCAGTAGCTTCAAACATTTCTGGTATATGAAAAACATGTTTTTCAATGGCAAAAATCAATGAATATTGTAAATGCACAAACAGTAATATCTCCACATTGCACGGTGCAATTCTGAAATTTTTAGCTTTTTCCTGTTAATCCTAGCATGATAAAGAAGATTCAAAGAGAGTGAGATGCCAGCTCCTTTCATTCAGTCAGTAGCTTCAAACATTTCTGGTATATGAAAAACATGTTTTTCAATGGCAAAAATCAATGAATATTGTAAATGCACAAACAGTAATATCTCCACATTGCAAGGTGCAATTCTGAAATTTTTTGCTTTTTCCTGCTAATCCTAGCATGATAAAGAAGATTCAAAGAGAGTGAGATGCCAGCTCCTTTCATTCAGTCAGTAGCTTCAAACATTTCTGGTATATGAAAAACATGTTTTTCAATGGCAAAAATCAATGAATATTGTAAATGCACAAACAGTAATATCTCCACATTGCAAGGTGCAATTCTGAAATTTTTTGCTTTTTCCTGTTAATCCTAGCATGATAAAGAAGATTCAAAGAGAGTGAGATGCCAGCTCCTTTCATTCAGTCAGTAGCTTCAAACATTTCTGGTATATGAAAAACATGTTTTTCAATGGCAAAAATCAATGAATATTGTAAATGCACAAACAGTAATATCTCCACATTGCAAGGTGCAATTCTGAAATTTTTTGCTTTTTCCTGCTAATCCTAGCATGATAAAGAAGATTCAAAGAGAGTGAGATGCCAGCTCCTTTCATTCAGTCAGTAGCTTCAAACATTTCTGGTATATGAAAAACATGTTTTTCAATGGCAAAAATCAATGAATATTGTAAATGCACAAACAGTAATATCTCCACATTGCAAGGTGCAATTCTGAAATTTTTTGCTTTTTCCTGCTAATCCTAGCATGATAAAGAAGATTCAAAGAGAGTGAGATGCCAGCTCCTTTCATTCAGTCAGTAGCTTCAAACATTTCTGGTATATGAAAAACATGTTTTTCAATGGCAAAAATCAATGAATATTGTAAATGCACAAACAGTAATATCTCCACATTGCACGGTGCAATTCTGAAATTTTTAGCTTTGTCCTGTTAATCCTAGCATGATAAAGAAGATTCAAAGAGAGTGAGATGCCAGCTCCTTTCATTCAGTCAGTAGCTTCAAACATTTCTGGTATATGAAAAACATGTTTTTCAATGGCAAAAATCAATGAATATTGTAAATGCACAAACAGTAATATCTCCACATTGCACGGTGCAATTCTGAAATTTTTAGCTTTTTCCTGTTAATCCTAGCATGATAAAGAAGATTCAAAGAGAGTGAGATGCCAGCTCCTTTCATTCAGTCAGTAGCTTCAAACATTTCTGGTATATGAAAAACATGTTTTTCAATGGCAAAAATCAATGAATATTGTAAATGCACAGTAATATCTCCACATTGCAAGGTGCAATTCTGAAATTTTTTGCTTTTTCCTGCTAATCCTAGCATGATAAAGAAGATTCAAAGAGAGTGAGATGCCAGCTCCTTTCATTCAGTCAGTAGCTTCAAACATTTCTGGTATATGAAAAACATGTTTTTCAATGGCAAAAATCAATGAATATTGTAAATGCACAAACAGTAATATCTCCACATTGCACGGTGCAATTCTGAAATTTTTAGCTTTTTCCTGTTAATCCTAGCATGATAAAGAAGATTCAAAGAGAGTGAGATGCCAGCTCCTTTCATTCAGTCAGTAGCTTCAAACATTTCTGGTATATGAAAAACATGTTTTTCAATGGCAAAAATCAATGAATATTGTAAATGCACAAACAGTAATATCTCCACATTGCAAGGTGCAATTCTGAAATTTTTTGCTTTTTCCTGTTAATCCTAGCATGATAAAGAAGATTCAAAGAGAGTGAGATGCCAGCTCCTTTCATTCAGTCAGTAGCTTCAAACATTTCTGGTATATGAAAAACATGTTTTTCAATGGCAAAAATCAATGAATATTGTAAATGCACAAACAGTAATATCTCCAAATTGCAAGGTGCAATTCTGAAATTTTTTGCTTTTTCCTGCTAATCCTAGCATGATAAAGAAGATTCAAAGAGAGTGAGATGCCAGCTCCTTTCATTCAGTCAGTAGCTTCAAACATTTCTGGTATATGAAAAACATGTTTTTCAATGGCAAAAATCAATGAATATTGTAAATGCACAAACAGTAATATCTCCACATTGCACGGTGCAATTCTGAAATTTTTAGCTTTTTCCTGTTAATCCTAGCATGATAAAGATTCAAAGAGAGTGAGATGCCAGCTCCTTTCATTCAGTCAGTAGCTTCAAACATTTCTGGTATATGAAAAACATGTTTTTCAATGGCAAAAATCAATGAATATTGTAAATGCACAAACAGTAATATCTCCACATTGCAAGGTGCAATTCTGAAATTTTTTGCTTTTTCCTGTTAATCCTAGCATGATAAAGAAGATTCAAAGAGAGTGAGATGCCAGCTCCTTTCATTCAGTCAGTAGCTTCAAACATTTCTGGTATATGAAAAACATGTTTTTCAATGGCAAAAATCAATGAATATTGTAAATGCACAAACAGTAATATCTCCACATTGCAAGGTGCAATTCTGAAATTTTTTGCTTTTTCCTGCTAATCCTAGCATGATAAAGAAGATTCAAAGAGAGTGAGATGCCAGCTCCTTTCATTCAGTCAGTAGCTTCAAACATTTCTGGTATATGAAAAACATGTTTTTCAATGGCAAAAATCAATGAATATTGTAAATGCACAAACAGTAATATCTCCACATTGCAAGGTGCAATTCTGAAATTTTTTGCTTTTTCCTGCTAATCCTAGCATGATAAAGAAGATTCAAAGAGAGTGAGATGCCAGCTCCTTTCATTCAGTCAGTAGCTTCAAACATTTCTGGTATATGAAAAACATGTTTTTCAATGGCAAAAATCAATGAATATTGTAAATGCACAAACAGTAATATCTCCACATTGCACGGTGCAATTCTGAAATTTTTAGCTTTGTCCTGTTAATCCTAGCATGATAAAGAAGATTCAAAGAGAGTGAGATGCCAGCTCCTTTCATTCAGTCAGTAGCTTCAAACATTTCTGGTATATGAAAAACATGTTTTTCAATGGCAAAAATCAATGAATATTGTAAATGCACAAACAGTAATATCTCCACATTGCACGGTGCAATTCTGAAATTTTTAGCTTTTTCCTGTTAATCCTAGCATGATAAAGAAGATTCAAAGAGAGTGAGATGCCAGCTCCTTTCATTCAGTCAGTAGCTTCAAACATTTCTGGTATATGAAAAACATGTTTTTCAATGGCAAAAATCAATGAATATTGTAAATGCACAGTAATATCTCCACATTGCAAGGTGCAATTCTGAAATTTTTTGCTTTTTCCTGCTAATCCTAGCATGATAAAGAAGATTCAAAGAGAGTGAGATGCCAGCTCCTTTCATTCAGTCAGTAGCTTCAAACATTTCTGGTATATGAAAAACATGTTTTTCAATGGCAAAAATCAATGAATATTGTAAATGCACAAACAGTAATATCTCCACATTGCACGGTGCAATTCTGAAATTTTTAGCTTTTTCCTGTTAATCCTAGCATGATAAAGAAGATTCAAAGAGAGTTAGATGCCAGCTCCTTTCATTCAGTCAGTAGCTTCAAACATTTCTGGTATATGAAAAACATGTTTTTCAATGGCAAAAATCAATGAATATTGTAAATGCACAAACAGTAATATCTCCACATTGCAAGGTGCAATTCTGAAATTTTTTGCTTTTTCCTGTTAATCCTAGCATGATAAAGAAGATTCAAAGAGAGTGAGATGCCAGCTCCTTTCATTCAGTCAGTAGCTTCAAACATTTCTGGTATATGAAAAACATGTTTTTCAATGGCAAAAATCAATGAATATTGTAAATGCACAAACAGTAATATCTCCAAATTGCAAGGTGCAATTCTGAAATTTTTTGCTTTTTCCTGCTAATCCTAGCATGATAAAGAAGATTCAAAGAGAGTGAGATGCCAGCTCCTTTCATTCAGTCAGTAGCTTCAAACATTTCTGGTATATGAAAAACATGTTTTTCAATGGCAAAAATCAATGAATATTGTAAATGCACAAACAGTAATATCTCCACATTGCAAGGTGCAATTCTGAAATTTTTTGCTTTTTCCTGCTAATCCTAGCATGATAAAGAAGATTCAAAGAGAGTGAGATGCCAGCTCCTTTCATTCAGTCAGTAGCTTCAAACATTTCTGGTATATGAAAAACATGTTTTTCAATGGCAAAAATCAATGAATATTGTAAATGCACAAACAGTAATATCTCCACATTGCACGGTGCAATTCTGAAATTTTTAGCTTTTTCCTGTTAATCCTAGCATGATAAAGATTCAAAGAGAGTGAGATGCCAGCTCCTTTCATTCAGTCAGTAGCTTCAAACATTTCTGGTATATGAAAAACATGTTTTTCAATGGCAAAAATCAATGAATATTGTAAATGCACAAACAGTAATATCTCCACATTGCAAGGTGCAATTCTGAAATTTTTTGCTTTTTCCTGTTAATCCTAGCATGATAAAGAAGATTCAAAGAGAGTGAGATGCCAGCTCCTTTCATTCAGTCAGTAGCTTCAAACATTTCTGGTATATGAAAAACATGTTTTTCAATGGCAAAAATCAATGAATATTGTAAATGCACAAACAGTAATATCTCCACATTGCAAGGTGCAATTCTGAAATTTTTTGCTTTTTCCTGCTAATCTTAGCATGATAAAGAAGATTCAAAGAGAGTGAGATGCCAGCTCCTTTCATTCAGTCAGTAGCTTCAAACATTTCTGGTATATGAAAAACATGTTTTTCAATGGCAAAAATCAATGAATATTGTAAATGCACAAACAGTAATATCTCCACATTGCACGGTGCAATTCTGAAATTTTTAGCTTTTTCCTGTTAATCCTAGCATGATAAAGAAGATTCAAAGAGAGTGAGATGCCAGCTCCTTTCATTCAGTCATTAGCTTCAAACATTTCTGGTATATGAAAAACATGTTTTTCGATGGCAAAAATCAATGAATATTGTAAATGCACAAACAGTAATATCTCCACATTGCACGGTGCAATTCTGAAATTTTTAGCTTTTTCCTGTTAATCCTAGCATGATAAAGAAGATTCAAAGAGAGTGAGATGCCAGCTCCTTTCATTCAGTCAGTAGCTTCAAACATTTCTGGTATATGAAAAACATGTTTTTCAATGGCAAAAATCAATGAATATTGTAAATGCACAAACAGTAATATCTCCACATTGCAAGGTGCAATTCTGAAATTTTTTGCTTTTTCCTGTTAATCCTAGCATGATAAAGAAGATTCAAAGAGAGTGAGATGCCAGCTCCTTTCATTCAGTCAGTAGCTTCAAACATTTCTGGTATATGAAAAACATGTTTTTCAATGGCAAAAATCAATGAATATTGTAAATGCACAAACAGTAATATCTCCACATTGCAAGGTGCAATTCTGAAATTTTTTGCTTTTTCCTGCTAATCCTAGCATGATAAAGAAGATTCAAAGAGAGTGAGATGCCAGCTCCTTTCATTCAGTCAGTAGCTTCAAACATTTCTGGTATATGAAAAACATGTTTTTCAATGGCAAAAATCAATGAATATTGTAAATGCACAAACAGTAATATCTCCACATTGCACGGTGCAATTCTGAAATTTTTAGCTTTTTCCTGTTAATCCTAGCATGATAAAGAAGATTCAAAGAGAGTGAGATGCCAGCTCCTTTCATTCAGTCATTAGCTTCAAACATTTCTGGTATATGAAAAACATGTTTTTCGATGGCAAAAATCAATGAATATTGTAAATGCACAAACAGTAATATCTCCACATTGCACGGTGCAATTCTGAAATTTTTAGCTTTTTCCTGTTAATCCTAGCATGATAAAGAAGATTCAAAGAGAGTGAGATGCCAGCTCCTTTCATTCAGTCAGTAGCTTCAAACATTTCTGGTATATGAAAAACATGTTTTTCAATGGCAAAAATCAATGAATATTGTAAATGCACAAACAGTAATATCTCCACATTGCAAGGTGCAATTCTGAAATTTTTTGCTTTTTCCTGCTAATCCTAGCATGATAAAGAAGATTCAAAGAGAGTGAGATGCCAGCTCCTTTCATTCAGTCAGTAGCTTCAAACATTTCTGGTATATGAAAAACATGTTTTTCAATGGCAAAAATCAATGAATATTGTAAATGCACAAACAGAAATATCTCCACATTGCACGGTGCAATTCTGAAATTTTTAGCTTTTTCCTGTTAATCCTAGCATGATAAAGAAGATTCAAAGAGAGTGAGATTCCAGCTCCTTTCATTCAGTCATTAGCTTCAAACATTTCTGGTATATGAAAAACATGTTTTTCAATGGCAAAAATCAATGAATATTGTAAATGCACAAACAGTAATATCTCCACATTGCACGGTGCAATTCTGAAATTTTTAGCTTTTTCCTGTTAATCCTAGCATGATAAAGAAGATTCAAAGAGAGTGAGATGCCAGCTCCTTTCATTCAGTCAGTAGCTTCAAACATTTCTGGTATATGAAAAACATGTTTTTCAATGGCAAAAATCAATGAATATTGTAAATGCACAAACAGTAATATCTCCACATTGCAAGGTGCAATTCTGAAATTTTTTGCTTTTTCCTGTTAATCCTAGCATGATAAAGAAGATTCAAAGAGAGTGAGATGCCAGCTCCTTTCATTCAGTCAGTAGCTTCAAACATTTCTGGTATATGAAAAACATGTTTTTCAATGGCAAAAATCAATGAATATTGTAAATGCACAAACAGTAATATCTCCACATTGCAAGGTGCAATTCTGAAATTTTTTGCTTTTTCCTGCTAATCCTAGCATGATAAAGAAGATTCAAAGAGAGTGAGATGCCAGCTCCTTTCATTCAGTCAGTAGCTTCAAACATTTCTGGTATATGAAAAACATGTTTTTCAATGGCAAAAATCAATGAATATTGTAAATGCACAAACAGTAATATCTCCACATTGCACGGTGCAATTCTGAAATTTTTAGCTTTTTCCTGTTAATCCTAGCATGATAAAGAAGATTCAAAGAGAGTGAGATGCCAGCTCCTTTCATTCAGTCAGTAGCTTCAAACATTTCTGGTATATGAAAAACATGTTTTTCAATGGCAAAAATCAATGAATATTGTAAATGCACAAACAGTAATATCTCCACATTGCAAGGTGCAATTCTGAAATTTTTTGCTTTTTCCTGTTAATCCTAGCATGATAAAAAAGATTCAAAGAGAGTGAGATGCCAGCTCCTTTCATTCAGTCAGTAGCTTCAAACATTTCTGGTATATGAAAAACGTTTTTCAATGGCAAAAATCAATGAATATTGTAAATGCACAAACAGTAATATCTCCACATTGCAAGGTGCAATTCTGAAATTTTTTGCTTTTTCCTGCTAATCCTAGCATGATAAAGAAGATTCAAAGAGAGTGAGATGCCAGCTCCTTTCATTCAGTCAGTAGCTTCAAACATTTCTGGTATATGAAAAACATGTTTTTCAATGGCAAAAATCAATGAATATTGTAAATGCACAAACAGTAATATCTCCACATTGCACGGTGCAATTCTGAAATTTTTAGCTTTTTCCTGTTAATCCTAGCATGATAAAGAAGATTCAAAGAGAGTGAGATGCCAGCTCCTTTCATTCAGTCAGTAGCTTCAAACATTTCTGGTATATGAAAAACATGTTTTTCAATGGCAAAAATCAATGAATATTGTAAATGCACAAACAGTAATATCTCCACATTGCAAGGTGCAATTCTGAAATTTTTTGCTTTTTCCTGCTAATCCTAGCATGATAAAGAAGATTCAAAGAGAGTGAGATGCCAGCTCCTTTCATTCAGTCAGTAGCTTCAAACATTTCTGGTATATGAAAAACATGTTTTTCAATGGCAAAAATCAATGAATATTGTAAATGCACAAACAGTAATATCTCCACATTGCAAGGTGCAATTCTGAAATTTTTTGCTTTTTCCTGTTAATCCTAGCATGATAAAGAAGATTCAAAGAGAGTGAGATGCCAGCTCCTTTCATTCAGTCAGTAGCTTCAAACATTTCTGGTATATGAAAAACATGTTTTTCAATGGCAAAAATCAATGAATATTGTAAATGCACAAACAGTAATATCTCCACATTGCAAGGTGCAATTCTGAAATTTTTTGCTTTTTCCTGCTAATCCTAGCATGATAAAGAAGATTCAAAGAGAGTGAGATGCCAGCTCCTTTCATTCAGTCAGTAGCTTCAAACATTTCTGGTATATGAAAAACATGTTTTTCAATGGCAAAAATCAATGAATATTGTAAATGCACAAACAGTAATATCTCCACATTGCAAGGTGCAATTCTGAAATTTTTTGCTTTTTCCTGCTAATCCTAGCATGATAAAGAAGATTCAAAGAGAGTGAGATGCCAGCTCCTTTCATTCAGTCAGTAGCTTCAAACATTTCTGGTATATGAAAAACATGTTTTTCAATGGCAAAAATCAATGAATATTGTAAATGCACAAACAGTAATATCTCCACATTGCACGGTGCAATTCTGAAATTTTTAGCTTTGTCCTGTTAATCCTAGCATGATAAAGAAGATTCAAAGAGAGTGAGATGCCAGCTCCTTTCATTCAGTCAGTAGCTTCAAACATTTCTGGTATATGAAAAACATGTTTTTCAATGGCAAAAATCAATGAATATTGTAAATGCACAAACAGTAATATCTCCACATTGCACGGTGCAATTCTGAAATTTTTAGCTTTTTCCTGTTAATCCTAGCATGATAAAGAAGATTCAAAGAGAGTGAGATGCCAGCTCCTTTCATTCAGTCAGTAGCTTCAAACATTTCTGGTATATGAAAAACATGTTTTTCAATGGCAAAAATCAATGAATATTGTAAATGCACAGTAATATCTCCACATTGCAAGGTGCAATTCTGAAATTTTTTGCTTTTTCCTGTTAATCCTAGCATGATAAAGAAGATTCAAAGAGAGTGAGATGCCAGCTCCTTTCATTCAGTCAGTAGCTTCAAACATTTCTGGTATATGAAAAACATGTTTTTCAATGGCAAAAATCAATGAATATTGTAAATGCACAAACAGTAATATCTCCACATTGCAAGGTGCAATTCTGAAATTTTTTGCTTTTTCCTGTTAATCCTAGCATGATAAAGAAGATTCAAAGAGAGTGAGATGCCAGCTCCTTTCATTCAGTCAGTAGCTTCAAACATTTCTGGTATATGAAAAACATGTTTTTCAATGGCAAAAATCAATGAATATTGTAAATGCACAAACAGTAATATCTCCACATTGCAAGGTGCAATTCTGAATTTTTTTGCTTTTTCCTGCTAATCCTAGCATGATAAAGAAGATTCAAAGAGAGTGAGATGCCAGCTCCTTTCATTCAGTCAGTAGCTTCAAACATTTCTGGTATATGAAAAACATGTTTTTCAATGGCAAAAATCAATGAATATTGTAAATGCACAAACAGTAATATCTCCACATTGCACGGTGCAATTCTGAAATTTTTAGCTTTTTCCTGTTAATCCTAGCATGATAAAGAAGATTCAAAGAGAGTGAGATGCCAGCTCCTTTCATTCAGTCAGTAGCTTCAAACATTTCTGGTATATGAAAAACATGTTTTTCAATGGCAAAAATCAATGAATATTGTAAATGCACAAACAGTAATATCTCCACATTGCACGGTGCAATTCAGAAATTTTTAGCTTTTTCCTGTTAATCCTAGCATGATAAAGAAGATTCAAAGAGAGTGAGATGCCAGCTCCTTTCATTCAGTCAGTAGCTTCAAACATTTCTGGTATATGAAAAACATGTTTTTCAATGGCAAAAATCAATGAATATTGTAAATGCACAAACAGTAATATCTCCACATTGCAAGGTGCAATTCTGAAATTTTTTGCTTTTTCCTGCTAATCCTAGCATGATAAAGAAGATTCAAAGAGAGTGAGATGCCAGCTCCTTTCATTCAGTCAGAAGCTTCAAACATTTCTGGTATATGAAAAACATGTTTTTCAATGGCAAAAATCAATGAATATTGTAAATGCACAAACAGTAATATCTCCACATTGCACGGTGCAATTCTGAAATTTTTAGCTTTTTCCTGTTAATCCTAGCATGATAAAGAAGATTCAAAGAGAGTGAGATGCCAGCTCCTTTCATTCAGTCAGTAGCTTCAAACATTTCTGGTATATGAAAAACATGTTTTTCAATGGCAAAAATCAATGAATATTGTAAATGCACAAACAGTAATATCTCCACATTGCAAGGTGCAATTCTGAAATTTTTTGCTTTTTCCTGTTAATCCTAGCATGATAAAGAAGATTCAAAGAGAGTGAGATGCCAGCTCCTTTCATTCAGTCAGTAGCTTCAAACATTTCTGGTATATGAAAAACATGTTTTTCAATGGCAAAAATCAATGAATATTGTAAATGCACAAACAGTAATATCTCCACATTGCAAGGTGCAATTCTGAAATTTTTAGCTTTTTCCTGTTAATCCTAGCATGATAAAGATTCAAAGAGAGTGAGATGCCAGCTCCTTTCATTCAGTCAGTAGCTTCAAACATTTCTGGTATATGAAAAACATGTTTTTCAATGGCAAAAATCAATGAATATTGTAAATGCACAAACAGTAATATCTCCACATTGCAAGGTGCAATTCTGAAATTTTTAGCTTTTTCCTGTTAATCCTAGCATGATAAAGAAGATTCAAAGAGAGTGAGATGCCAGCTCCTTTCATTCAGTCAGTAGCTTCAAACATTTCTGGTATATGAAAAACGTTTTTCAATGGCAAAAATCAATGAATATTGTAAATGCACAAACAGTAATATCTCCACATTGCAAGGTGCAATTCTGAAATTTTTTGCTTTTTCCTGCTAATCCTAGCATGATAAAGAAGATTCAAAGAGAGTGAGATGCCAGCTCCTTTCATTCAGTCAGAAGCTTCAAACATTTCTGGTATATGAAAAACATGTTTTTCAATGGCAAAAATCAATGAATATTGTAAATGCACAAACAGTAATATCTCCACATTGCACGGTGCAATTCTGAAATTTTTAGCTTTTTCCTGTTAATCCTAGCATGATAAAGAAGATTCAAAGAGAGTGAGATGCCAGCTCCTTTCATTCAGTCAGTAGCTTCAAACATTTCTGGTATATGAAAAACATGTTTTTCAATGGCAAAAATCAATGAATATTGTAAATGCACAAACAGTAATATCTCCACATTGCAAGGTGCAATTCTGAAATTTTTTGCTTTTTCCTGTTAATCCTAGCATGATAAAGAAGATTCAAAGAGAGTGAGATGCCAGCTCCTTTCATTCAGTCAGTAGCTTCAAACATTTCTGGTATATGAAAAACATGTTTTTCAATGGCAAAAATCAATGAATATTGTAAATGCACAAACAGTAATATCTCCACATTGCACGGTGCAATTCTGAAATTTTTAGCTTTTTCCTGTTAATCCTAGCATGATAAAGAAGATTCAAAGAGAGTGAGATGCCAGCTCCTTTCATTCAGTCAGTAGCTTCAAACATTTCTGGTATATGAAAAACATGTTTTTCAATGGCAAAAATCAATGAATATTGTAAATGCACAAACAGTAATATCTCCACATTGCAAGGTGCAATTCTGAAATTTTTTGCTTTTTCCTGTTAATCCTAGCATGATAAAGAAGATTCAAAGAGAGTGAGATGCCAGCTCCTTTCATTCAGTCAGTAGCTTCAAACATTTCTGGTATATGAAAAACGTTTTTCAATGGCAAAAATCAATGAATATTGTAAATGCACAAACAGTAATATCTCCACATTGCAAGGTGCAATTCTGAAATGTTTTGCTTTTTCCTGCTAATCCTAGCATGATAAAGAAGATTCAAAGAGAGTGAGATGCCAGCTCCTTTCATTCAGTCAGTAGCTTCAAACATTTCTGGTATATGAAAAACATGTTTTTCAATGGCAAAAATCAATGAATATTGTAAATGCACAAACAGTAATATCTCCACATTGCACGGTGCAATTCTGAAATTTTTAGCTTTTTCCTGTTAATCCTAGCATGATAAAGAAGATTCAAAGAGAGTGAGATGCCAGCTCCTTTCATTCAGTCAGTAGCTTCAAACATTTCTGGTATATGAAAAACATGTTTTTCAATGGCAAAAATCAATGAATATTGTAAATGCACAAACAGTAATATCTCCACATTGCAAGCTGCAATTCTGAAATTTTTTGCTTTTTCCTGCTAATCCTAGCATGATAAAGAAGATTCAAAGAGAGTGAGATGCCAGCTCCTTTCATTCAGTCAGTAGCTTCAAACATTTCTGGTATATGAAAAACATGTTTTTCAATGGCAAAAATCAATGAATATTGTAAATGCACAAACAGTAATATCTCCACATTGCAAGGTGCAATTCTGAAATTTTTTGCTTTTTCCTGTTAATCCTAGCATGATAAAGAAGATTCAAAGAGAGTGAGATGCCAGCTCCTTTCATTCAGTCAGTAGCTTCAAACATTTCTGGTATATGAAAAACATGTTTTTCAATGGCAAAAATCAATGAATATTGTAAATGCACAAACAGTAATATCTCCACATTGCAAGGTGCAATTCTGAAATTTTTTGCTTTTTCCTGCTAATCCTAGCATGATAAAGAAGATTCAAAGAGAGTGAGATGCCAGCTCCTTTCATTCAGTCAGTAGCTTCAAACATTTCTGGTATATGAAAAACATGTTTTTCAATGGCAAAAATCAATGAATATTGTAAATGCACAAACAGTAATATCTCCACATTGCAAGGTGTAATTCTGAAATTTTTTGCTTTTTCCTGCTAATCCTAGCATGATAAAGAAGATTCAAAGAGAGTGAGATGCCAGCTCCTTTCATTCAGTCAGTAGCTTCAAACATTTCTGGTATATGAAAAACATGTTTTTCAATGGCAAAAATCAATGAATATTGTAAATGCACAAACAGTAATATCTCCACATTGCACGGTGCAATTCTGAAATTTTTAGCTTTGTCCTGTTAATCCTAGCATGATAAAGAAGATTCAAAGAGAGTGAGATGCCAGCTCCTTTCATTCAGTCAGTAGCTTCAAACATTTCTGGTATATGAAAAACATGTTTTTCAATGGCAAAAATCAATGAATATTGTAAATGCACAAACAGTAATATCTCCACATTGCACGGTGCAATTCTGAAATTTTTAGCTTTTTCCTGTTAATCCTAGCATGATAAAGAAGATTCAAAGAGAGTGAGATGCCAGCTCCTTTCATTCAGTCAGTAGCTTCAAACATTTCTGGTATATGAAAAACATGTTTTTCAATGGCAAAAATCAATGAATATTGTAAATGCACAGTAATATCTCCACATTGCAAGGTGCAATTCTGAAATTTTTTGCTTTTTCCTGTTAATCCTAGCATGATAAAGAAGATTCAAAGAGAGTGAGATGCCAGCTCCTTTCATTCAGTCAGTAGCTTCAAACATTTCTGGTATATGAAAAACATGTTTTTCAATGGCAAAAATCAATGAATATTGTAAATGCACAAACAGTAATATCTCCACATTGCAAGGTGCAATTCTGAAATTTTTTGCTTTTTCCTGTTAATCCTAGCATGATAAAGAAGATTCAAAGAGAGTGAGATGCCAGCTCCTTTCATTCAGTCAGTAGCTTCAAACATTTCTGGTATATGAAAAACATGTTTTTCAATGGCAAAAATCAATGAATATTGTAAATGCACAAACAGTAATATCTCCACATTGCAAGGTGCAATTCTGAAATTTTTTGCTTTT
>NW_027369614.1:0-41442 GCF_046119375.1 Phyllobates terribilis | reverse complement strand
ATCAAACACATTTGCAAATACACAAATCAGAAAGAGCAAGCAAGCAGATCAGCGTAAAATGCTCACGTCTTTCCTAATGATTATTTCCAGGTTGCAGTATGACATGGCAAGATGTTCAACCCAATTGCATGACAAATTTCAACCAATATATTATCTAATCATACTAAAAAGGTGTGCTAAACTGTCCAAGCTTTGGGTTCTGTTACTCTTAATTGGAAAGAAGATAGCTTACATGTATTCATTTATCTTCTGATTTGATCATTCATATGATTCATGTGGCTTTCATCTTTTCAAGTGTTATGCACTAGTTTGTACCCCCAGCAAAAATAATGTAATATCCAGTCCCCTGTCACAAATTAATTTAGATTCTATATTGTAAAGAGAACAAGGCTAATTAGTTTAGAAACATCATTTTAGAAATTAAAAATAAAATCTTACAGATATGACTGAGAAAGACAATAGATATAGGCTTTGAAAATAAAATCTGTCATAGGATATCACTCAGTCATACAAACCTTATATTCTTCACAATTGACACAATAAAGCCCCTCATAGTCAGCGCGGTATATGTCACCATTGGCCAGTACCGTGGAGTAAAATTCCTTCACCACTGCCTCATGCTTAGCATCTGTTGTTCGGATGAACTTGTCATATGATATATCCAACTGTAATTAAAAATGTAGCTGGTAAATAGGAGCTAAAGATGCACAGAAACTATAGCAAATGAATAAATGTTGCTCAAATTGTTAGCAAAGTGGAAGTACCTCTTTCCACAGATTCTTGTAAGATTGTGAGATCACATTGCAGTGATCGCTTGGATTGGATCCACTGGCAGCTGCTGCAGTGGCAATTTTCTCTCCATGTTCATCAGTCCCAGTGATAAAAATAACCTTCTTCCCCATTAGCCTCTGTCATAGTTTTAATCAATATTAACATCAACCATTGCTCTTCATGTACCCAGCTTGTTTACAAAATCTGAAGTAAACAATTTTCCAAATTTAAATTAAACAGAAGATGTAATCAATGTTTTTCTGTGGGGACATTTATGACTTATGCTTGAAAACAATTAAATCTACGAGCTACACAAAGTCTTGTCCTAACTGATTTTAAATCATTACTGTCAAACAAGTTACTTTTCACATTTCGAGCAATGAGAATCTAATCGAAGATGATTACAGATACGAATTCCACCTGAAACCGAGCAATGACGTCGGCGGCAATGGTGGTGTAGGCGCTTCCCATATGTGGCGGGGCATTAACATAGTAAAGTGGCGTTGTAAGCACAAACGATTCCGAACTCGCTCCATTTCCACGCATTTCACTCACGGCGGAGCAACTACAGAAGCGGCCGGCGGCAGACTTGGACTGGAGCGAAGATAAAAGGCCACGGCGGAAACGAATCGAGGTTGGGATGAAGTTGAAACATCGGGAATTCGAAGAGCTTAGGGGAGATAGAAGACGGATACTATTGTGCAAGGAAGAGCAATTCACTCTCCCCGACATTTCTGTTGCTTCCTGGTGGCTCAGGCGCTTGGTTTTCCGTCGGAGTCGGAGAGTATGGTAGGTGGTTTGAGTGTGTGGGAGGATAAAATGGGGTTTTGGGCCTTCGTTTTAGATTGGGCTGCTGTCTTTTATATTTTATTTAATAAAGTAATTTATTTCTTTTATTAGTTTCGTAGTTTATAAATATTTTTTCTCTTTATCAGAATTTTTTATTTCTCTTTTCCTACCTTTATGTTTTCTCTCTCGTTCCTTTCGCGTCTCAACGAACCCTAATTCGCTGCTCAGTCTAGATCTCGCCGCATCTCCATGTCTCATGTCTCGGCCACCGGTTTCGCCGCCAAGAAATCCATAGACGATAGACCACTCACGTGCTCGAGTATCTCTTCACTCGGCTCGAGGCAATTCTTCAACCTTTTGACGAAGCCCGACTGTTTGTCATCTAGTTGAATACAAAACATTTGCAAGGTCCTGCTTTAACTGTCGGATCCTAAAAAAAATCTCTTTCATAGAAGAGCATTAGCTCATTAATTCTCTCGTTGCCTCGCAATAATTTGGGACATTCTATCCCTTTCATCCGCCTCTCCCCCTATGTATATAGTTGCGTCAAAGTGTCTCATGTCATGAAATTATGTATAAATGTAGGAACGAACTTACTAACAATGCTTATAAACAGAGATTTGCACTTAACTTCATTCACTTACGAATAACTATTACGAATAACTTTGACACAAGGTCGAATAATCCGCCATTTCAACACCGTCGATACTCTAATGTACTCTAATTGCATTAATAACACAATTTTGTTATTTATGACAAACCAAAATTTATAAACATCAATACAATATATGCCTTGATTTTGTACCACATTACTTAAATAATAATATCAAACTACAAACCAAAATACTAACTGATGTGCATCTTCTTTCGTTATATAGTCGGTATGATGTGTTCTTCTAAATACCAATGGAAATAGAGTTGAGGAGAAAGAAGATAAGGACGGATAAATTGGGGGATGAGGGCCGTAAATATAAACGAGTAAAAGAGAATAATCGGTATTAAAGTTTCGCATCATAAGTATGCTTGCATAACTTCCTTGCATTATCCTTATACTGTATGACTACTATTCTTCTCACCTCTCTTTCGTTACATGTTATACATATTGAAATGTTAAAATTAATCACATGGTATATTTGTAGCTGATATACCTATAATTATATGAAAGGGTATTATAACACGACCTTGCCAATTATTTTTCTGGTCATATGATGAATTAATCCACCATATATATAGTATTGACAATACTAATTAATATTTTTTATTTCATAATCTGTAGAAAATGGCAAAAATCGTGCAACGAGAATTTGAATTCTTGACCTGGCTGGTCAAAGGTACCTAGAATGGAAATATGATTGTTCGGTGGCATATTTTCATCATAAAAGATAAACTTATAAATTAAAATCTAACACGTAAAGTCCAATAAAAATTAATTGTGGATCGTGAAGATCTTAGCTTAACTAAAGATTACAACTTTTGTGCGGAATAAAGCTAAGAACAATGCAAACAATGATTTCCAAAACGATTTTTGTATTGATTTCTCGTAGGACTTACAACTACTAGGCGAACACACAGTTCTTAGTTTCTCTCTAAACTCTCCTAGCTATTGCCTAAGTCCTAAATCAACCGTGCTAACTCTAAGCACTTACAAACAACCTCTATGGACGAACTCCCTCTTCTAGAATGATAATATAACCTATTTATACTAAAGGCATAATCACCGGAAACTAATTATCAAAAAGCATAATAATAATAATAAATAAACTACTAAATCTAAACTAGCCAAGTATAATAATAAACTTGCTTCAACAAACAAGATCTTGAATCTGGTAGATCTTTGACGTATCAAATCTTTTCTTCTATAGCTCTCTTTCCTTCTTTAGCTCTGGGAAGATTTCTTTCCATAAATACGCGCTCGGTCCCCTTCAGCTGCATTTTTTTCCATATATAAGCACTCGGTCCCCTTCAGCTGCACTCGGTCCCCTAACTTCTGGTGAAGCCCTTTCAGCGCTTTTTTTCTCTACTCGCTTAACTCCCTTTAAGGCGCTTCAGCTGACTCGCTTAACTCCCTTAAGGCGCTTTAACTTCCCGACTTAAGGCACTTCAGCTAAGTCGCTTCAGCTTAACTCCCTTGAGGCGCTTCAGCATCCTAACTTAAGGCGCTTCAACTTAACTCCCTTAAGGTGCTTCAGCTTTCTAACTTGAGCTCGTTAATTTCTTTGCTCAAATGACTTATTTTGTTCAAAGGCCTATTGCTATCCTGCAATAACTCACTCAAGGTGTATGAAGTTGTTTGTCATCATTAAAATTGAGGCATTATTAGTTATAGGAACTAAGGGGCTAGTCCATATAACCAACATTAAATATTTTATTTGGACCTATGAAAATGGAATTTCACTTATTAAGAAGTAGCTATTAAATAGCTATGCTAAATAAAAATAATGTAATTACTTCTATCAAAAAACAAGACAAAGAAAAAGTAGCCTAATGCTAGCTACGTAAATCCATCCACTTTAAAAATAAAAGGTGAAAGAAGTTACCAAAAAAAACATGTTACAATAGTTACCAACAGAGAAGTGAAATAAAAAAAAAGGAAATAGAAATCAAGTGGTGGTCAGTTACCAAGTACAAGTACGTGGATTTGTATATAGTGGAGGGTAATTAGTAACTCCCTAGTTACTGCTACTACTCATTGCTAACACAAAACAAAAAAACACCAACAGAGAGAGAATGAAAGCAGACAAACAAACCTGCACCCTCTCCGTTCAGGGGAAAAAACCTCCATTTCGAGAACATCAAAAAACTTTAGAGGCTTGTAAAATTCATCAGTTAAAAAGGATAAAGGAGAATCTTTTACATGAATCTCTCTCTTTTCTTCTAAATTAATTTTTTCAAGCTTAATTAGTGATCTGGGAGGAACCGAATGGATCCAAACACCATAAAAAATTGATAGCATGCATTTTAGTCTAGTTTAGGTCATGTTTATTTCGTCTTAGTAGAGTCGTTTTGAGTCTTTCTAGTCTTGTTTTATCTTATTTTCATAGTTTTCTTCGTAGAGTCAGTATCTACTCTTTTGCTTGATGATTACAGGTGATTTGGAGACATTATTATTGGAGATCATGAGCATCCATGGAATGGTGTTCGAGTCAAAGAATAAGCGAGGCGGGAACCTCAGGAAAAAGGGCTCAAGGAAGGACGGGAACAAGCCAACGTAGCTGCGTTTGAGTGAGCCACCTCAGAGGGATACTTGGCCATATAATCGGCCGAGTATCAGGCTGAGTATCCATGACACACTTCCATCTCAGAGGGTTACTCGGCCCATTACTCGGCCGAGTATTGGGCTGAGTTCGACACCCCTTTTCCGAGATTTGGTGTTTTGCCTTGGAACTCTTGGACTTCTTGGGGGTTACTTTTAGATGACATTTGGAGAGTTATAAAAAGGAGGTTTTAGAACATGTTTAGGGGACCATATATCCACCTCCCTCTCGATCTCTCTTTAGTTACTTTGAAAGACCTAGTTTTGCAATTTGTGGAGATTATTGAAGATTTCTCAAGATTGGGAGTGTTCTTCTCTAGATTGAATCAAGTATTTCTCTTATTCTCATCTAGATCTATGAATTTCTCTATTCTTATGATGTTTTTTATTGTTTCTCCCATTATGCATAGCTAAATCCATATTTCTAGGATTGGGATGATCCCAAATGAATTGGTAGATTTTGTTCTTGTGTTTGTCTTTGAAAGCATGGATTCTTGTTTGATTTGATTCTAGGGTTTTTATTGAGATTGAGATTATCAATTAGAATTCTATTAGGTTGAGTCTGAAAGCAGATACCTATAGATTTCAATTAGACATGGCATGAGTCTGAAAGGAGATTGTTTATGTTAGATTACCTAGAATTGAACCCGAATAGACTTGTTTGTTCTTGTGGAGATATAAGTAATCATAGAAACCTAGGTTAGGTTGGACTTAGTTGAGCACAAAAGTGGATGTTAACCGGTCTAGTTCTAGTTTCTAAGTGCCTATTAGTCTATGCTTGATTAACTTTGCACGACAGTGATTGTTAGTTGGAGTTTAGATACGTCTACTATTGTCTGAAAGGAATTAGTAGATATATTTGATTGCTTACCGTCAAACAAGTCCATGCTATTATTTGATAAACGCATCTTGTAATCTACCAAGGAGTTGTTGTGGTGATCCTTGATCCTAGATATTTATCATTCACATATCCTTCCAAAAGTTGTGTTTTCTTATTTTCGTAACAAAATAATCAAATTCTCTTATTACGACTTAGCTTACCAGTTTAGTTATAAAAGGTACTACTTTGTCCTCGTGAGAACGACACTTGAAAAGCTACAATTGATCCCATACGCTTGTGGGTAGGTTTAACCCTATCAAAAATCAGTCTCAAAAGAACCAATTTTCAAATCTAGTAGCGGGAAAAAAACATATGTATTCAACGCCTACAAACTCTTGGAACCAGATGGATCCAAAACTTAAATATTTACAAAGTCTTAGTCGTTATAATGTTCAAATTAAAATAAATTGAACGAAAATGGATGGTTAAAGATTAATAAATTTTTTTTTTGCCTAACATGAGAATGTTATTAAATGACACCAAGTCAAGTTCCTTGACACGTTAAAAAAATCAGAATATTGAGTTCTTTATCAGTTTCTGTTAAACCGATTAATTGGATGTCATTCTAATTTATGAAAACAAATTTGTCAGCAATATACCATTGTGTACGAAATGGCCTTATAACTAATCAATCAGAAGATATTTTTGTATTCTAAATTATATATTATCGCTCATTAATTAGAAGTTAACCAATCGATCAGAAGATATTTATGTCTTCTATTGCTTAGTGTCGTGGCATATTTTAATTGTATTCCAGATGATTAGTGTTCACCTAGTTGCTATTGCATTGCCATGTGGTTTATATTTACTGACAACCCCATAGTCTAATTACTTCTATGTATTCCTTTATTTCCAGGACAGCTGTTTCTGCTCCTCTCAATGCATATCTTGCTTTAATTTTAACTACTCCCTCCGTCCTCAAAAGTTCTTTTCACTTTTTTTCCGGCACTATTCATCGGTTAAGGGAATCTTGTTAATAGCTTCCAATATATAAGTAAAAACATAGTCATGAGTGATCTTGTTTGATTCGTCTCAGTAATGCTTTAAGAATATTAAAATTTTTAGGTTTTTTAGATGAATATATTTAGAGATATATGCGATAGAAAACATGCATCGACAAATGTAAAAAAAGAAACAGGAAAGAGAAAAGGGGACAGAGGGAGTATGTTCTTTATGAATTTTATATCTTGTATGATATAAACTATGCCATAATCCGTCATAGATCACTCGCAAATCCATTACATCTTATTATTGATACTGTCAGGTATCCTTCCTATTGTATAGTTAATTATAAATTTGGTACCTATGGGTATCCTTCATTCTGTGTCATGCAACACCTTTTGGATAACAATTTCAACACTATTATTTTATGAATATCGCATATTGGAATTGTCGGGGAACGAGAAGAACTGATTTCTGGACAGAAATATCTTTCTTAAAACGAGCAAACTCATTGGATATATTATGTTTAGCGGAAAGTAAATCCAACAATATTCCTAATAATAACTTTTTGCATTAACTAGGATTTAAACATATCTATATTAGTCCGGCAGATCAATCGAGAGGGGGATTATGGGTCATGATGTCTAATTCCCTAAACGTAAATTCTCTATCAATTATCTAACAAAAATAATTTAATTATTTTAAAATTTCATAACAACAATATTAATTCCTTCTTTATTTCATATATGCTCCCGCCGACAACACTAATAAACATGAATACTGGCATAAACTCTTACAAAAAAATTACAAAAATGAATCTTCCTTTTTTAGTTATAGGCAATTTCAACGAAATTTCCCGTGCTTCGAATAAATGGGGTGGTAATATTCCCAATCCTCAGAGATTCTATCGAATTCAAAGCTTAACAAATCAATTTGGTCTTCTCTTTGTGCCCCATAATGGATTCCCATTTACATGGAGAAAATCAATTAATCTTTCCAACACAATTTTAGAAAAACTTGATAGGTGTATGATTCAACCAATTTTTAATAATTGGTTTAAATTCATAGAAATAACACACCTCCCGTTTACCACTTCAGACCATTGTTGTATTATTCTTAAATTGGAAAATAATTTTCAACGAAAGAATTTCCATTTTGATTTGAAAATGCGTGGATCATCCATACTATATAAATATGGTTAAGAAAGCTTGGTCTATAAACCAATAAGGATCCTTTATGTTTAATCTCTATATGAAACAAAGATATCTAAAAAATCTTTCTTAAACTTGGCGTAAACAATTTAATGACAATAATCATAACAAGCTTATTCAAACTTCGAAAAATTTGAACACTGTTCAACTAGATGTTTTAAACGATCCTCAAAACAAGTATTTAATTAATAAACTCCAAAATCTTCCAAATCAATATAATGTTCTTCTTTCTTTTCAACACAAATACTGGGTTCAGCGTGCTAAAGTTCAAAGTAGTTATCATATGGATAAAAATACGAAATATTATCAAAATGTCTCAAAATAAAGAATGTTTAAACAAAAAATTACATCTTTCACCTCTATTGATGGTATTCAGTATTCGGAACAACTTCAAATTCAGGAAGCTATCACCAAAGATCTTCAAACTCGTTTTAATCCACAACATATCAATCCTTTAAATCTAAATGATATCGAAATTATTTCTCAGATTATTTCAGATATTGATAACTTTACAATTCTTAAGAATCCATCTGAAGTTGAAGTAAAAAATATCGTCTATAATTTACCAAAAATAAAACATGTGGTCTTGATGGATTTCCTGCTGAATTTTATCAGGCTTTTTGGCCTATTATTGAAAACTCAGTTACTAAATCTGTTCAAGGATTCTTTCACAATGAAACTCTATTATATGAATCAACACATTCCTTTATTTCCCTAATACCCAAAATTAATAGTCTGTAAACGATCAATCATTTTCGACCAATCAGCCTATGCAATACTGTTTACAAAATCATTACCAAATTAATGGCTAATAGGTTACAAAATTTATTGCCAAAGATAATCAACCCCCTACAGGGTGCTTTTGTTCAAGAAAGATTAATTCAAGATAATATTCTTATTGTACATGAAATTTTTGACTCTTTTTACATGAAAAATAAAGGCTCAAGAGGTTGGTTGGGTATAAAAATCGATATGGAAAAGGCTTATGATAAAATTCAATGGCCTTTTATTCAGCAAATGATGACATCTTTTGGTTTTTCAACAAAATGGACTAATCTAATTATGAAATGTATAAGTTCACCCTCCTTCTATGTCTTGGTCGACAATGAACCAGGACCTAGTTTTAAACCCAAATGTGGTATTCAACAAGGTGACCCAAGCGCTCCGTTTATTTTTATCATAGCTATGGAATATCTGGCAAGATTTCTTACAAAAGAATCACAAAAATGAAATCATAAGGTTGATATTAAATTGTGTAATCATGGGACTTGTATTCCCTTTCTTAGTTTCGCTGAAGATACTATTGTTTTTGCAAATGCCAACGTTACAAATGCTAGATACATCAAGAATACATTAGACCACTTATCTAATATATCTGGTCTAAAGATAAATTATGAAAAAAGTTCGATACAATTCTCAAAAAGTATCCAAATAAATGTTAAAAATAATGTAGCTACTGAGTTACAAATTCGTATTACAACAACAACGGAAAAATACTTGGGAATTCCAATTTTAGCAGGAAAGGTTAAAAATGAATGTTTTGATTATGCTATCAATAAACTTAAAAATCAACTTTCTAACTGGAAAGCCAATACATTGTCTCAGACTGGACGGACAATTCTTATTCAATCTAATCTTCTATCCCAAACTAATTATTTAATGCAAAGCTTTTATGTGCCAACAAGAATACATAATCAAATCGATGATATAAACAAAAAATTCTTTTGGAATAAATTTACTCCACATTCTAGAGCTCTTATTTCTTGGGATAATATTTTCCAACCAAAGAAGAGAAGAATGGCGGAATGGGGCTTCAAAAAAGCGGAAAATATTAATATAGCCTTGCAAATGATAAAAAAAAATCTAAACACTCTTGGCAATTTGGCCGTTTGCTCCATCTGCGTGATGAATTCAAATTCATCAGTTTTTTTACTAAAATGTGGAACCTCAACATTTCGCCTAAAATAAAAAAAATTCATTTGGAAAGCGTTATCCGATTGTCTACCAGCGACGGAAAGATTAAATAGATATTTCAATTGAGTTCCAAGTCACTGCATGCCATGCAATGGACAATTAGAAACAACGTCTCATTTTTTCTTTGAATGTCCAATTACCGTTAATATGATTCACATACTTGAACAAAGAATAGGTAAGAAAATTTATTACATTTATTCAAACAATTTTAACAATGATTTTGAATACTTTCTCAACAACAACAAAAATATTGATATAATATTTTTCTTATGGTTTGAACTATGGAAAAATAGAAATAAAATGATTTTTGATAGCTCAAATATCCACAAAACAAAACCTATAGATACGGCCTTTGTTCTATTCCACTCTTGGACTACTTCTAAAGAATTTAATTCTGTTAAACATAGTAATAAGACTAAACATAACAACAATATTACATATAACAATTACAAGAAAAGGAAGAATATTACAAATTGGAAAAAACCTCAAGCTGGGTGGTTTAAAGTAAATTTTGACGCTTCTTATTACCCAAATGGAGATGCTTATATTGGGAATATTATTCGAGATAATAATAGTAATATAATTAAAATACACCATAGTAGAATAAATGTTGCACCCGCAATTCAAGGTGCATTAAACTAGCCAAACAACTTAACTTACAAAATATAATTATAGAAGGAGATAATTAACTATAATCAATGCAATTTATAAAATTTGGCAGGTCCCGTGGAGCATCAAAAATATTATTGAAGACGTGCACAACGAGCTTCGACTCTTCAAGGAAGTAAAGATATTTCATTTGCTTCAGAGAAAACAACAAGGCTCCTGATATGCTAGCATCTAAGGACGCGGAAAATATTGATATAGATTATATGAGATTTCTATGTAATGTATGTAATATATCTTATTATCATATCAGGACTCTGCGAGAAAGCCTGCGTTTATCACAGTCTTTGCTCCTTAGTTTTCTTTGTTCCTTTGTAAGTATTATCAATCTTGATAATGCGGGATTGCCTCCTAGTTATGTATGATTTCCTTTGTTGAGCCTTATAAAAAAAACCTAAATGAATGAAGAGCCCTTAGGAAGTGCTAATTTATTGGCACAAAATATTTAATTACGTAAAGCAAGATAAATTTCCGGTTTACTTCAAAATCATTTTCTTGACAAATAAAAAATCATTTTCTTAACCATTCTAATGCTAATTAATTTAAATGGACTATTAAAGAATTAAGGCCCCGAACTACGTGTGATTTGATCCTTTTAAAAAGGTATGTAGGAAACTCGACATAAAACAATCGTTCGTCGGATTCAATCACAATCCCAAATTTCAATCGAAATGGTTTAAAAACAAAAATCATTAAAGAACTACATTCGGTTTGATCCCTTTAAATGGTACATAGGAAATCCGATATAAAGTTACCACTCATCGGATTCAATTACAATCTCAAATCCAAAAATGAAAGTCTTTTTTAAATTAAGACCGTTTTGTTTAAAAGAACTACATAGACCTGATTCCGTATGAAACGGATACGTAGGAAATCCATGTTAAAACCAAATTTATAAACGGGTATCGGATCTAGTCGCGTCCAAATTTTAAACTCAAATTTTAAACGGCTCTTTTTAGAACTACAAGTGATTTGATCTCTCTTAAGAGAGTACGTAGGAAGCTCGATAAAAATATATATTTTTCGAGTTCAATCAAAAAAATCATAAATATAAAATAAATCCAAAATTCTAAATCAACAAGAATAGCGGATAAATTAGACAACCCTTCCTAGAAGGTGGGTTTGATTTTATTCACGACGTACAAACGATATTCGGTCTATATATAAACTACCTTTCCTAGAAAGTGGGTTTAGATTAAGTCGGTGATGTACGTAAAATTAAAACAATATGAACTACGTAAGGCTTGATTCTCTTTAAAGAGATACGTAGGCAACTCGTCAAAAATCCGAGCACAATTCAAATAATAAAAACACTCAAATCTTGGTATTTGTATAATTTTTAATCAAAAGGATAAAAAGAAAAGGTCGAACTACAATAAAAATAATTAAAATGTGTTTAGCGAATTTGTTTACATTTTTGCTCAACATATTTTTGGCACGCCTAGTGAGACCTTTTCTTCTTTTTCATCTTTAAGTTGTGCATTTACTAATATTTGATCTTTTATTTGACAAGGAGAAACATGGCATCAAGAGCTATTATGAACTTCAACGAACTTCCAGCCACTTTCGTGATTCGAGGAAGTCGATGGACTCGGAAAAGATCATTTGCAGTGAGGTTCGATATCACTCGGAATGCCATTTGCGCCAAAATCCCTTTCGAGAATCCTTTCAAGCCTCTTCAGCGTTTGGAAGAAATACACGAAGGAGAAGCCAAATCCAACTACCCTAGTACTAATGGCACAAAGCCTCTTACTAGGAATGCTCAAAAGCCCTTTATCCGTGTCATCAAGATTAGCGATGAACCAGGAAATTCTCCAACTCAAGCAAGCTCTAAAGCTAAGAGGATCAAGAAGAACAAGAAGAGGAGTCGCAAAACGGGGTCAAAGAGAGATGGATCGTTCCGTCGATTGGAAAGTTCGGCGACGTTAGAGTTGGCTAAGAAGACTCTGAATGAGGCAGATCGTGACCTCTTGACACCGAAGAAACCCGCTATTGTTCCCCAAGCTAACCCTCAGACCTTTGTCTATGTAGGGTCCGTTCATGTTTTAAGAAAAGGGGTTGAGAAAGTTAATATGACTTCTTATGCCAAGGAATCTCCACCCAAGACTTCTAAAGTCAAAATTATCAAGACTAAGAAGTCTAAGAAAGCAAAAAGCTCGACGTTGCAATCGGAGACACCCCAGACGTATAGTGGTGCGATCACAAGATCGAGGTCTATAGAGATGTCTTATGCGGATATGGTTTCTCAACCGCCTCCCTCACCATCGCAAGATGCACCTGGTCTAGAAAAGGCTATGAATGCCTTGTCACATGAGGAATTGGATCCCCTCTTTCGGGAAGAAGATTTTCCACACGTGTTCATAGGAAGCGGGTCCACAAGCACGGATTCCCACAAAGAGAGTGAGAATATGCCGGTACTAGTTACAGGCATCGCTGAAATTGAAGAGCAGCTTCAAGAGATGCAAATGAGACTCAATGAAAAAGATGCTCAAATTGCTACTCTTCTCGCTCAAAATCAAGCTTAAGAAAGTCAAGAAGAGCAAGTGAGGACAAATGATGAAAGCCCAACCAATAGCTCAACTATTACTCCTCAAGAAAGCAAAGAGTTGATTGCTCAAGGGATATGTGAGTTTCAAATATCGCAGAGTCCGCTTGTACTTGGGTATAAAAAGCCATATCCTATTCATCTCGATGCGGTTCCATTTCCCATCAGTTATCAAAGGCCAAACTTTGACAAGTTTGATGGCCTACATGGATCACCTCATGAGCATATCGTCCATTTCTACTCAGCATGCGATGAGACGGTTCTGAATGATGCCTTGCTTATAAGGCAATTTGTCCAAACCTTAAAGGGATCAGCCTTTACCTCGTACACTCAACTTCAACCAGGTTTGATCTAAACATGGGATGATCTTCAAAGGGCGTTCTTTGCTCAATTTGTGAGCTCGAAAGCAAAAGTTTCCATCATGGACTTAGCAAATTCCATTCAAAGGCCTAACGAGCCAGCAAATGACTTCATCGCTAGGTGGAGAAGTTTAAGACTTCAGTGTCCAGAAAAGTTGAGCGAGTAAGCTTGTGTCGAAATGTGCAAAAATAACTTGATCCCAAAATTGGTCGTACATGTTGGGAGTGCCGAGCCTAGATCCTTCGATGGTCTGGTGTCAAAGGCTTGTAACGTTGAACGACAATTAGCTCGACGTAAAGCAAGTACAAGTAGACCTCAAGTGCATGAGATTAGAAAAGATGACACTAAGAGACCTCAGAAAAGAGGAGAATCCATGGCTACTTTCGTTAGGACACCAAATAATCCCCCTTCCGGAAGTAATCCAAAGTTTCAAGGGAAAAGTGTCAGAGAGCCTTACAAAAAGCTCACTCTTCAAGAAAGGAAGGATAAGAAATATCCTTTCGATGATGAAGACGTTCAAGGAATTTTTGAAGAGTTGATGTCATCAAATCTCCTGGTTCTCCTGGAGCCCAAAACGCCACATGAAGTCGGAAAGACAAATGATGCAAAATATTGTCCATACCACCGCATCGCCAGTCATTCAATCAAGGATTGCTATGTCTTTAAAGATATCATTGAAAGAATGGTAAATAATGGAGAAATTGAGATCGAAGATGGAACCTCCAAGTCGCATGTTGCCTCGTCAAATACTATCTCAGTGGAAGAAATTGCAGAAGCGCTTCCATTTCATCCAAGTCCTCCAAGGTCGTTTGAGACAATGGTGGAAATCGACAAAAATGAAGGTATTCCAATGGTTTCATTGCCTCCAATGGCTATACCAGTGCAATTCATGATTGGTGATGAAGTTCAAATTGTTTGGGCATACCTCGATATGACAAGAGATGTTCCCAGACAACCTACTCTATATGAGACCGTGACACGTCCCGACATCGAGAATCTATTCTCTAGTGATGATGACGGTGAGTCAGGTAATCTTGAATGGCAAACTTGTACAAGCCGAAGAAAATCTCGACCGGTCATGACATAGAGTTCAACTACTCCAGGTTTTAGAATGATTGGGAGAAAACCAAATAAGAAGAAAAACAAAAAGAAGGCTAGGAAGGACAAGGAGAAAAATCCATCAATCACCGATTCTGATGAGGAGTATATCCAACCGGATAGAGTATCGATCACCTTGAGAGAATTTGTCCTGAAGGAACTTTTAGAGGATGATGCTCAATAAAATGATGCATTTTGGGTTGATGGGATTGTTCCATGTTGTATGGCTACGTGGGCTGACATGTGTGAAGAGGAGCTTTTACAAGTTGATAAGGTAACACTCGTTCTGGACATCAGCTCACGTATCTAAAAGCCAAAAAGAAGGAGAAGAAAAAAGATTCTACATCTTGTGGTGACTTGAAAGAGACAAATTGTGATGAGGTGGTTAACGAAGAAATACCTGGTCCACCTCAAAAAGAGAATCAGATGCAAGAAATCTCTCAACAAGTTAAAACACATGAAGCACCGATGATTTTTCGTGATGGTCCTTTTAAGGAAAAAATCAAATACGACGTTATTGGTCACTTAAAGAGCATTCCCGCGCATCTAAGCGTTTATGATGCTTTGCAAATGTCAAACAAGTTGAGAAGAGCACTCATACAAGCTCTTCATGAAGCCTGATGATTACAAAGATCAAGTAGATCGAGTCGAAGTTAACGACGTGTCACTCGTTCCACCAACTCATTGTGCTTCATGCATGGCGTGCATCACATTCTCTGATGAAGATCTTCAATTAGGAGAAGAATAACACAATTGGCCTCTCACTACTACAAAACACTTGATTGGCGACGGATTTTTCCGTCGCCAATCAAGGGGATTCCGTCGCTAAAAGTTGTTAGCAACGGATTTCTGTCGCTAACAGCCCATCGCAACCGGAATGGTCGCCAATTGATTTTAGCGACGGGAAATTATAGCCGTCGCTAAATAGCGACGGATTTTGCAACCGATAGGCGTGTCTAAATTTGGAAGTTGGAGACCGAATATTGCAACCGGTTTTGCGACGGTTTTCCGTCACTAAAAGGGATACCCGGGAGACCGATTGTTGCGACGAATATTGCGACTATTTTCCGTCGCTAATTGTGATACCCGGGGACCGACTTTTGCGAAGTCTTTTGCGACCGAATTCCGTCGTTATTACTTTGTCCCTGAACCCCCAAAACTGAGACGGATTTCCGTCACAAAACCGTCGCAAATTCTCCCGATTATAGTTATAAAATACGATTTTACATGTTCGTTTACGTTAATATTGCCACACTTTTTCATTTTTATTGAGTTTGAGAATATTATAAAAGTAATCGTAAACAAATATAGAAATCATAAATTAAACCAAATTAATTCTTACAAACAACATTCGTTCAAAACAAAAAACAAAAATAGAAATCAACAAAAAACTAAGATTTAGGGTCGCCGTCGTCTCTCGGTTGTTGCGGATGATGTTCTGGCGGAAGGGTCACATTCATCCTGGCCACCCCACCTCGTAGGAAATTGGACATTTGCGCATGGATATCAGAATGAAGTTGTGACTGCATTCGCTCATACACTTGCGATTCCATCCGCTCTTCTATTTGTCGCATCTGCGCTTGCAGTTCTTGCATTTGGCGCTGAATATCATCTTGGCTCATCTGAGAGGACGAACCGGGTGAGATGGCCTGGGTCGACGCCCCCGGCCGCATGATGTGCCGATGTATGCACCAGCCGCTGCACCAAGTCCGTACACCCGGTTCTTCTTGTTGACGCCCTCCATCTCTAGATAGATCTACGTCGGGTCCACATCAGCCATACTCGCATCTTGACCCTCTTCGGTTGGTGGCTGGGACGAGGGACCAATCTTCTAGGAGAGCGCTTCCTACAATAACCGATGAAAACATAGTATAGTTAGGTACTAATGAATGTGTCATAATGTAATTACAATTTACAAAATACATACCGTCATCTTCTTCTCCCTCGAGTCTACTAGGACAGGCCTTTCCTTGTCCTTCCTCGACGTGTGTGTGTGGGTATATAGCTCGGGAGCGGTCGGAGTGCGACCGAGCTCCTTGGACTAACAAAAAACAATACGAATTATTAGTATGTCAAAAAATTAATAAATTTCATTATACGAATCAAAAAAATAAAGTTAAGAATCAAACCAGGCTGTCGTAATGACCCATGAAGGATCGGGAGCCTCCCGTGTGACGCACTAATCCGGTGCCCTCACCCTCAGGCTTGTTCATGCGATTGGCATGAGCAGTGCGGGAATTCCTCTTCTCTTCCTCCGAGTCCCAATGGGCTTTCTAGTTGGCCCAAAAATCAGCATTCACTAAGTGATGCGGTACCCCAGCCGTCCTCATCTTGTGAATGACGTCCTTGTACCTATGAAACAAAACTAATTCAAAAATTACAAAGTAAGTTAATGAATTAGTTCAAACTATAGTGATTTATAACTTACCGGTTCCCCGCATGCCTCGTGAATACTCAATACATGTACTCATCGTTGTACTTCTTGTCCCAGGTATACTCTTTCTGAAAAGCATAAAAGACATGCATGTTACACCTTTCATTTGTACATTAACGTATTTGTGAAGCTATTAGATTAATAAACACCTTGAACTCCTCCCAGTAGTAGTCTACCTCTCGTTTTTATAAAAACCGCCACGCTCTACCGGAATGGAAGAAAGATTTCCGGAAGATCTCCCGCACAGAACAGGAGACTGGTCCGGACAGAAGGAACAACGCCCCGGTTGGGTCGGGCAGGACAACTACTTTGTCATCGACATCCAACGGTGCCGGTAGAGTAGAAGAAGAGCGACCGGCCTTGGGAATTACTCCCAAGGACGCTGTCGTAGACCGTCCACGGGCACGGCCTCGACCACGGCCGCGCCCACGACCGGCACCTGTCTGATCACCGCTAGATCCTTGTCCTCTTATTTCTTGAATAATTTATATTAAAATGGAAAGATGCAACCGTAATTAATAACTTAATATATTATTATGTTGAAAGTGAATAACTACATCTAATAATTAAGTACAAAACACTAATGAACAATCTATATATAACGAACAACCTATCTACTTCAGTCAAGTTCGTCTTCCTCTTCCTCTTCCCCATCCCCTTCCTCTTCCTCGTCATCGGATGATGAAAAGATAACATCTGGATCTTCGACGGGAGGAACGTGCAACGCATCTTTGTTTGCTTCTTCGTTCTGATCAACCAAGTTTGTCGGATCTTCATCTGCTTCAACAGTTAGGGGATTGTCTTCAATGTTGTCTTTGGAATCTATTAGTTATAAATAGATAAAAGAATGAAGGGAGAAACATCAACTATAGGACCAATACCTTTCAAATAGATACATCCATCGGTATTGAACTGGTCCTGCCATCATCGCCTCGTAAGGAAGATGCAAGGGGAGATGCTCCATAGAGTCGAAAAAACTGGGCGGGAAAATACGTTCCAACTTGCAAAGTATTTTGGGGATTTCACCCTCCAGACGATGCATGTATTCTTCTGTCAATGAGGTGGAAGTTAACTCCTTGAAGAAGATACTCAGCTCCGTTAATGGCTCCTACACATCTTTGGATAAAAGCTCCCGAAGAGCGACTGGCAGAAGTCATTGCATAAAAACATGGCAGTCATGACTCTTCATCCCATGCATTTTCAGATTTTTCGGATCGACACATCTGGACAAGTTGGACGCGTACCCATCTAGAAACTTTATTTTTTGTATCCACTCACGCATGACTCTTTTCAAATCCTTATCCAATGCGTACCTGGCCTTTGGAAACTTCCCAGTCACAACATCCTTAGCTAACTCTGGTCGATCACAGATTTCATTTAGTTCTTCCCTTGATTTTTCATGGTCTTTTGTTTTCCCGGGGAGATTGAGCACGGTGTTGAAAACATTATCAAACACATTTTTCTCAATATGCATGACATCTAAATTATGCCGAATGATATTCGTACTCCAGTATGGCAAATCCCAAAACATGCTCTTCTTATTCCATCCATGTTTTTTGGACAGTAAAGCATTATGATGTTCCTATCCAGGCTCATATGACTTCTTAAACCCCAAACGGTCCAGCGCAGCTAACATTTCAGCTCCAGTTCTCACCCCTAAGCTTTTTGCGCTCTTCCCTTCCCTTACAAAAATCAGTGACATTTTTGCGAAATGTATGATGCGGAGGCAAAAACTTCCGAGAGCAATCAAACCACGACTGTTTACCACTCTTGGGCAGTGTGAATGCATTTGTCTCCTCCATGCAATGAGGGCAAGCTTGTCTACCAGCAGTGCTCCATCCAGACAACATAGAATATGCGGGGAAGTCATTAATTGTCCACATAAGAGCCGCTTTCAGTTGGAAGTTCTGTCGTTTATGAACATCGTATGTTGTGACCCCACACTCCCACAACTGGTTTAACTCTGCAATCAATGACTGTAGAAATATGTCCATTTGCTGCTTCAGATTTCTAGGACCCGGTACCAGAACCGTCAAAAACATAAACTCATCCTTCATGCACATGTCCGGTGGGAGGTTGTAGGGTGTTAGGATGACCGACCATGATGAATGCCCGAAGTTACTGAATGGCTGAAATCCATCAGAACACAAGCCTAATCTAATATTTCTGACTTCATCGGCAAAATCGGAATGCAGCTCACTAAAACGTTTCCACGCCGGAGAGTTGGACGGGTGACACATCTTGTCACCAACCATCTGATGGTCAGCGTGCCACGTCATATGTTGGGCAGTTGCTTTCGAAGCATACAATCTTTGTAGCCTTGGAGTTATTTGAAAATAAAACATTTTCCGATATGGGACTCTAGCCTTTCTTCTCTTTGATTTGCCTTGGGTCACAAGTTTCCACCGCGGTTCACCACACACTTTGCATTCCGTTCTATATGCATCTTCTTCCCCCCAATAAAGCATACAGTTTCAGCGACAACAGTCAATGACCTCAACCGGCAACCCCAAACCCTTAACCAACTTCTTTATGTTAGCAAAATT
Source organism: Phyllobates terribilis (assembly GCF_046119375.1). Lineage (NCBI taxonomy): Eukaryota > Metazoa > Chordata > Amphibia > Anura > Dendrobatidae > Phyllobates > Phyllobates terribilis. Next base: position 21,973 of record NW_027369614.1, on the reverse strand, counting down.
GGTTGGCATCTTGTTATCCTCCGGGAGCAGCTCTTGTATAAACTCGCACATGTCGTCCATTAACCTTATTGAACTTTGATGATGAAACTTGATATCCATCATTTTAGCAGATGCAGAAAACGGGGGGTGCTTGTTGTTACCAGGCCATATTTCTTGTTTGGCTGCTCGCATCATATCGAAAAATTTCTGTGATTCGGCATTCGGAGGCTCATCTTCATGGAAGACCACTTCTGGACCAGCAACATCATGTATCATTCTATGACCGGATGATAACTCAAACCCCTCGACATTATTCTCCGGTACAACATACTGTTGTCCTCCTGGATTCAACACGGTCCCCTCACCATGAAACACCCATATTTGGTAATCTTTCACAAACCCATTCCTCAAAATATGATATTCTACATCCTCGGTATTGCGATATCTTTTATCTCTACATGCATACTTAGTACAGGGGCATTTAATCTTTCCTTCACTCATACAAGCTGGATGACCTATGGCGAATTGGATAAACTCTTTCGTTTTCTCGGGAAATCGGGGAGTTAGCAACCCCCGTGAGTCTCCGATACATCCAACCACGGTCTTGGTTCATCTTTGTAGCGCGTTTTATTAGATGACGATTCCATCTACTCACATTTATTATCTTAGTAACACAATCTCTAATTTATTTTATTGTGTCACATGTGTTACATGTACACATAAAATAACACGTGTTACACTAATCCTCTAAATAATTATATGCAATTCAAATTTCATGATTACATGCATATAATCTTAAATCCAAAATCGTATCTAACCCTAAATCCGCAACTTAAGCAAAAATAAATTTAAATTAATACACAATTTTATTTATAATTCTAAATATGCAATTCAATATAATTCCAACAAAATTCTATATAAATACTTAAATATTCTATATAATTCTTAAAAAACCTTAAATAATAATAATAAATTGTATATAACTCTAAATATATTCTATTCAATTATTAAAAATTCTAATAAATTGTAACAAAATTCTTAAAAAATATTAAATAATCATAATAAATTGTATATAATTCTAAATATATTCTATTCAATTATTAAAAAATTCTAAAAAATTGTAACAAAATTCTTTAAAATTCTTAAATAATCCTAATAAATTGTATATAATTCTAAATATATTCTATTTAATTATTAAAAATTTCTAATAAATTGAATATAATTCTTAATAAATTGTATGTAATTCCTAATAAATTGTATTTAATTCTAAAACAATTCTATTTAATTATTAAAAATTCTAATAATTTGTATATAATTCCTAAATAATTATATATAATACTTAAAAATTCTAAACAATGTATCTAACAATTAATATGTTTTCTAAATAATAATATTAATTTCTATAAACAATTTCTAATTAATATTTTCTAACAATTTATATATTTAGCAATTTTTAAATAATTATAATTAACAAATAACATAACAAATTAAAAAAAATAAAACATACCTAAAACTGTAGGGTGGAGGGCTGACGGCTAGGCGGAGGGCGACGGCGCTGGAAGGAGTGGCGGAGAAAGAGGAGAGCCTATCATGCGTAGAGAGCTTCCTGAGCGAAGCAAGCCAGAGGGTGAAGGAGTGCTTAGGCGTAGAGTGCGCTGTCCATACAACCTTAGCCTACTTTGCCACGGGTCTTTTAGGACGGAGGGACTCGTACGCTCTGGACACCTTGAACCTGCCATACACGCACCACTCAGCAAAGGTATCCGGGAGACTTGCCGCGCCACCCTCCCCCAGACTACAAACCATTTTGCGAGCATGGACCATAGCCTTTATCAGAGTCGAGTCGTGACGGTGAGCAACCCAGCTGACGGGATCCGCCACCGTAAAATAACGGTGGTGAACCCATCAAACCCTCAAACTATCTCTCCTGTCTATGATCCACAGGTGCACATGTTCCAAGTCTCAAAATCCAACAAGCCTAACCCACCCTCCCTCTCAGGGACACACAAATGGTCCCACCTAACCCTGGGGCACTTCCACAAGAAACCCCTACAAATAGAAACTAAGCTATCCCTAACCCCGACAGGAAGGGGCAGCATAGACATCCAGTAGCCGGCATTTCCCTGGAGAACCAAAGCAATGAGCTCCCGCCACCCGATAAAGGAGATAGTCTTCTTCGCCCACACCGTAAGGAAGCCGCTGATCCGATCCAGTAGAGGCTTGTAGTGGTTAGCCTTGAGACCGCAAGGACCGACGGGAATGTCCAAGTAGCGGAACGGAAAGATGCCCTTCTTGAACCCGGACTCAGCAGTGATGGCGTCGCACTCTTCCTCGGACACCGAGGCAAGGTAGATCGAAGACTTCTCCACGTTGACCTGGAGACCCGACATATCCGTGAAACGAGCGAGGCAACCCAGCAAGATCCGAACCAAACCTGCGTCACCACAACAAAACATAACCACGTTATCCGTGAAAATAAGATGCGTAAGTCTAAGAGAGTGAAAGCGCTAATGATAGTGGAAGGAATCTCCAGCGGCCGCTTTCTTGATGAGCCTGGAGAGAATCTCCATGCACATCACGAAAATAAGTGGGTGAGGGGGTCCCCCTGACGGAGGCCCCTCTTCCCAGGAAAGTAACCGTGGAGACCCTTATTGATCTTTATACAATACATAGCAGTGGTCACGCATTCCATGGCCCAATCAATGAACTTCACCGGCACCCCTAGGTGAGTAAGGGAAAACCGAATGAACTCCCACAAGATTGAGTCATATGCCTTCGCAAGGTCCACGTTGAGGAAGCACCTCTTCGTGTCCCTGCGAACCTCATACTTCTGGAGAGGTTCTTGGACAAGAAAAATATTGTCCGAGATGAGCCGACCCTCCACAAAGGCGCTTTGGGCCGGGTCAATGAGGCGACCAAGACACTTCGCTAGACGAAGCGTCATAATCTTAGTGATAAACTTATAAATGACATTGCAGCATGAAATAGGCCTAAATTGATCGACGCGAGACGGGGAATCGTTCTTGGGGATGACACAAACGATCTTATGGTTGGAATGCCGGAGGAGCCTCCCATTAGCGTAGAACTCCTTGATTTCCACGCACACACCTCCGCACCGGTGATGTGCCACATGGTCTTGAAGAACTTGACAGAGAAACCGTCCGGTCCGAGGGACTTGTCGTCGCCCATGGACCAGAGGGCGCTCTTGATCTCTCTAATGAAGACCGGGGCCGTCAGGATGTTGGAATCCTCGTTGCTAAAACGAGGACCATGCGCCAGCTCGCCCAGGACCGGGAGGGAGATGTTGACCTCCGAGCCAAACAGCCCCTTGTAGAACCCAATGAACTCGCTCACGACCTCAGCCTCCGAAGTGGTGCGAACCCCATCCTGCTTGGTGAGAAAGGCGATGTAGTTCCGCTTCCCGTTCACCTTCATCAACACATGGAAATACTTAGTGCATTTGTCACTTTTAAGGATATGGTTAGACTTAGAGAGTTGAGAAAGAAAACTCAACTCCGCCTCGTCAAGTCTCCTCGCAATCTTCCTAGCCTTCTCCATCTTCCGTCAGGCCTCCAAGGATTCCGGGTGGAGCCGACATTCTTCGAGGGCGCTTTTAAGACCGAGGTTAGCCTCAGCGACCTGAGAAGAGATGTGGCTAAACTCCTGCTGATTAAGCGCCTTAAGAGGCGCCTTCATGCCGTGAAGAAGCCTGGCAAGCCTAAATTGGTAGGAACCACGAATATCAGAGCTCCATCCCTCCTTGACAATCTCCTTGAACCGCGGGTGCTTGGTCCACATATTGAAGAATTTAAAATAGTGACCGCTACATTTCCTGGACCTGCACAAAGACACAACCCCTGTCTTGTGGTCCAAAATGTGCCACTCACCCGAGAAATCAGTCCGACAGTCGAAAGCCGAACTCGACCAGGCCGGGTTGACCAACACCCGATTGAGCTTGCTCCAGACCGTCCCATTGGTCCAGTGAAAGGGGAGGATCTGGAACTCAGTGCGTCGACAAGTCCATGGCGACGATAAGCGTCCACCATATCCCTGCACTCATACATCGAGACCGGTTCCCCGTTCACTCTCTCACCCACATCAAGAATGGAATTGAAGTCACCAAGAATCATCCAAGAAAGCACGGAGGCTTCGATGAGTTCATCAACTTGACCCCAGATGGGGCAGCGCGCAACAACGTTGTGGAGACCATACACAAAACGAATACCAAACTTTACACCGGTTTCCTTGCACGTGGCGTGACAAACCGGTGTGCTGTACTGAGGTGGATAAAACCTCAACCTCGACAAAGTCCTCATCCCACGTGACAATGATATGGCCCCGTGCATCAAGGTGAAAGTTCGTGTCAAACTTCCAACCCGGATATACGTTCCACATCACCCTGTCAATAATGCGACTCGAACACTTGGACTCTAAAATACCAAAAAACTGACTCCTAATTTACGAACAAACTCACGCATGCCATTTTGTTTGCGGGCTTGGCAAATTCCTCGGACGTTCCATGAGGCGATCTTCATTTAGACCCCTTCTTTCCACCATTGCTACGGAGGCGAGTAACAGGAGCACCATCATTCTTCTTAGGCCACTTAGTGGGAGTAGCTAGGCTTTGACCAACGATCCTCTCCCCGGAGGGAGTCTTCACGCCAACAGCAGGATCTAGCTTTCCCTTCATCTTCTCGGAAGCCTTGGACTTCACGATCACCTTCGTGGAGGACTCACACTTCTTGTCCTCCGAAGCCTCGTAGGACGAGTCCTGATCCTCGTCCTCACCCATCGGAGCTGCTTCCATCCTCAGATATTGCCGAGAACGAGTTGGTGGACGCCACCGCCCCTCTGCTGCGATCACCCACAACACCCCCCTTACGTCGGTTGGCCTTGCTAATAGGCGTAAACTCCTCGTACTCACAGTCTGAGCCAGCCCTGTCATGATCTTTACATATAGACTCAGAACTACAACTATTACAATTTGGGGACGCCAAAGTTTCGTCCAAAACATTAACAAAGTCCATAGTGTCATTTACAATAGAAATGTTCGGAATAACAACAGTAGGGCTGGCTCCGACCCCTAAACTAGACTCGGTGGACTCCTTTCGCAGCGGGGAAGTGGGTCTCGGCACCTTCTTGAACGGGGAAGGACCGCGAACTCCGGGCACCCCATCAGCGTCCACGGGAGTGGCGGTCGCACCCACGATCACCACAGCGGTAGCCGCAGGCGCACTAGCATCACCGACGACAGGCGTCCCTTGCTTAGCCGCAGGCTTCCTCACCTTGGATTGGCCCCTCGGATTCCTAGCTCCATCAACCTTCGAATTGAAGGTGCAACCTGCCACGACATGACCAAACGAGCAGCACCTTGTACAAAACATAGGCTCGTTCTCCAGCAAGAACGAGCATGTCACCATGTCCCCGTCTTTGAACCGAAGATCGACGCTCCTAGTCATTGGAACCGTGAAGTTTACCTCCACTAGAACCCAGGCGTATGCCCCCGGATCCTTGATTCCGTGACCGGATCCATGTAAAGTGGCTTACCAACATGCGAGGGCACACAACCCAACACATCGGTCGTCCAAAAAGGCTTGGACAACCCCATTATACGGACCCAAATAGGGACCGTGGCAACATTTTTCAAATTGAAAGAGAACTTATCAGGAATATGTGTTAGGATCAACGGTTTACCGTGCATGTAGTAGGGGACCTTGTGGAGGACGTTGTCGTGGTCCTCCTTGCTGGTGAATGTGAAGAGCATCCACCCGTCCTCGATGCGGTACTTCGCCTTGACACCCCAGGAGCGGATTATCTCGTTGATCATGAAGTGCCCGAGGTTGAATCCGACAAACTGGCCAAGGAGGGACTATCCCCACACCTTGTTCATGGGAAGGGCCTCATCCATACGGATGTCGACGACCGGAGAAGTAGGCTTAGTATACGTCAACTTACCTCCCAAACTGGGGTTCATAAAGATCTTCTTGTTCGGACGACCGACCCATGCATTGGTCTTAGCGGGGACACCCTTGGGCGTAGGGAGGAGCGGCTTGTCTGAGGGGGGGGGGGAGGGCCCGGTGGGGGTCTTGGTTGCCATGGAGGAAGGGAGGGGAGGGAAGTCGGAAGAGGAAGGGACGGTGGAGTTGGGTGGAGCGGCGGAGGGGGAGGGAGGAGGGAGGCGGGTGTTGGGAGGTGGGGGCTTAGAGGAAGAGGCAAGGTTAGAAAGGGAAGAGGGAGTAGGGAGAATACCCGGGTTACCAAGAGTTGGAGGAGGAGCGGAGAGGTGAGGCGAAGGGTTAGTCTTGGAGTGGGACGCGTAGACTTTAGGGCTAGCCAAGGGGTTTATCGCATGTGGGGAAATTTGAAGAGTTAGGGGAGGAGGAGAGGAGGCGCGACTCTTGGAAGGAGCATTTAAGAGCTTGAAGTTAAGAGAAATGTGTGACCCTTCACCTTGCATGCCGTGTGACTCTTCGGCTAGCACATCGTGTGACTCTTCGGCTGGTAGCCGCGCCTCTTCGCATGGGTGGGGTGACCCTTCGCATGGGGCCGACGTCTCTTGGACTTTCCCGTTGACCGGAGTGCCAGAAGTGATAGGGGGCGATCAACACCGATATTGCGAGGGATAACCACCGTGCCCACGATGGCCCCGGTGCCAATGCCAACAGGATCGGCCGGAGAAATGTGACAAAAATCGAAACTAACCTTGTTATCGTCGACAACACTTTTGGACTTGGAAACGTGATCAACGACCAGATCTTCATGGTTTGTGGAGTCGAAATCTTCAGACTCATCATCAGATAAGGTTCACTTGTCATGTGTGGCAATTTCTACACGATCAACAAGGAGATCATCTTCTTCAACCTTTCGGCTACCACCATCTTCTTTGAGGTACTTGCTAGGATCAGTGGACTTGATTTTGGATTTATTTCCATAACCTTTATGCGACTCCGGAGAAGAAACATCCGAATCCGAACTTGAATCTTCAACCTCCGCTTCATTGGACCAAAGGCAACCCTTAGAAGAATCGATCTTTAACGAGTGAAGAGAAGGTGATATATGAAGAGATCCTTAAAGAGTACAAAGATGTGTTTGCATGGGGATACCAAGATATGCCTGGTTTAGACCCAAAAGTTGTGATGCATAGATTGGCTATCTCCGAAGAAAAGAAGCTTGTAAAGCAAGGTCAACGTCACGTTCGTCCAGACTTGACAATTCAGATAAAGGCGGAAGTGAATAAGCTAATCACATCTGGATTCATTCGCGAGGTTCAATACCCGCAATGGTTAGCCAATATTGTTCCCGTGAAGAAGAAAAATGGTCAACTTCGCATATTTGTGGATTTTAGGGATTTGAATGAAGCTTGTCCAAAAGACAAATTCCCTTTACACATAACCGAATTGTTGGTTGATGCCACTACCGGATTCAAAGCTTTGTCCTTCATGGATGGATTCTCAGGATATAATCAAATCAAGATGGACCCTGAGGATGAAGAGTTGACAGCTTTCCGAACACCCCTAGGCACATTTTGTTATACGGTGATGCCGTTTGGGTTGAAGAATGCAGGGGCAACTTATCAAAGTGCTATGACAGTCATATTTCATGATTTACTCCACAATACCATTGAGTGTTATGTAGATGACCTTGTGGTTAAAACTAGAGAACGTGAGGAGCACCCAAATGATCTCCGAAAGATTTTTGAAAGATTGTGCAAACACCAACTCAAAATGAATCCTTTGAAGTGTGTGTTTGGTTTGATGTCGGGAAAGTTTCTCGGCTTTGTTGTTCGAGATCGAGGAATTGAAATTGACCCTGACAAGATCAAAGCAATCATGGAAATGCCTCCTCCAAGAAACCTCCTTGAGCTTAGAGTCTTACAAAGTAAAGCTCGCATATATTCGACGTTTCATCTCGAATCTTACGGGAAGGTGCCAACCATTCTTAAGATTGATGAAGAAAGATACTCCATTTATATGGGACCAAGCATGTCAAAACGTTTTGAATAGCATTAAACAATGTTTAATGAGTCCGCCTATCTTAATGGCACAAGTTCAGGGGATCGGAGGCCTTTGATCCTATATACGGCGACTCTTGAGCGGTCTCTCGAAGCCATGTTGGCACAAAATAATGATGAAGGAAAAGAAAACGCCTTGTATTATATCCGTCGAACAATGGTCGGGGCAGAATGCAATTACACTGTCATGGAAAAAATCTGTCTCGCCTTAGTATTCGCCGTCCAGAAATTGCGGCATTACCTCTTAGCTCATCAGATCATATTGATATCTAAAGCTGACCCCTTGAGGTATATCTTGTCTAAGATTGTTTTGTCATGTAGACGGGCTAAATGGGCCATGCTCTTAGCTCCGTTCGACATCAAATTTGTCTCTAAAAAGACGGTCAAGGGGCAAGTAATAGCTGACTTTATAGCTTCTCACCCAACTCCCGAAAATGAGAAAATGTCTTACGAATTTCCTGACGAAGAAGTCTTTATGATAGAAGAAAAATCATGGCATTTGTATTTCGATGGGGGAAGCAAAGAAAGATGGAGCCGATTTTGGTATTGTACTCGTAACACCATCAGGGAGGGTTATACCTTACTCCTTCTCGCTCTTAGAGGTTTGCACAAACAATGTGGCAGAATATGAGGCGCTTATCATTGGGCTCGAGATAGCCCTCGAGATGCATTTCAAGTCCTTACAAGTGTTTGGTGATTCTCAATTGATCATTAGACAATTAAATGGACTATATGATGTTAAGAATTCAAATTTAATTCTTCTCCATAAGAAAGCAAAAGATCTCATTAGCCAGTTTCATCAAATAGAAATAGTGCATGTACCAAGATCTGAAAATGACAAGGCAAATACTTTGGCTAAGTTAGCAGCATCGTTAACATTTCCCGATGAAAGAGTCATACAAATTACCACTGGAGAACGTCATTTGCTTACTCCAGCCCCGGAAAGATGTCGATCAAGTGAAGAGGTGAGCGTTGTCTCTGTTTATGAGATCGAGGAGGATGTTGATTGGCGCCATCCCATTAATGAATATCATAGATATGGATCTTTGCCAGATGAATCCAAAAGGAAAGTAGACATTAGACGCCGAGCACCAAGGTTCGTGATAAAAAATGATGCGCTGTATCGTAGATCCTTTGAGGAGCATTATTAAGATGTTTGTCGAAAGAAGAGACTTAACATGTTCTTGCCAAAACTCATGCTGGGGTATGTGAAGCACATCAAGCAGGGCCTAAACTAGCCGATCAAGTTAAGAGACTTGGCTACTATTGGCCAATCATGGTGAAAGACTCATTGGAGTTCGCTAAAGCATGTCATACTTGTCAAATTCATTAGCGATTTCATTCATCAATCACCTCAACTCTTTCACCCAACAACCATGTCATGGCCATTCAACGCATTGGGTCTTGATGTCGTAGGACCCATAAGTCCGCCATCATCACGTAGTCATCAATACATCTTGGCCGCAACCAATTATTTCTCTAAATGGACAGAATTTATACCATTGAAAAGAGTAGGAGCAAAAGATGTTGTCAAATTCATAAGAGTTCATTTGATTTACCGATATGGAGTCCCGTCAAAGATAATTTCAGACAACGCCCTTTACTTCAAAAATCAGAATATGGTGAAGCTAGCAGAAAAGTTCGAGTTCAAACATAGTTTCTCATCGAGCTATAACCCATCCTCAAATGGTCAAGCAGAAGCGTTCAACAAACTCCTATGCAAAATCCTCAAGAAAATGGTGTCAAAATCAAAAAGAGATTGACATGAGAGATTACCCGAGGCTTTATGGCCATATCGTACAATGGTTCGTACATCGACTAGGTGTACACCCTATAACTTGGTCTTTGGGTCGGAAGTCGTTTTGCCACTTGAGGTGCAATTGCCTTTCCTTAGGATCTCAACACAACTCACAGACCCCGAGGAGAATGTCAAAATTCGTTTAGCCGAACTGGAAGGCCTAGATGAAAAGAGGTTAGAAGCTCAACAAAAACTGGAAGTCTATCAGGCTCAAGTCACCGGGACATTTAACAAAAGGGTTAAATTCCGTTCGTTCGGAGTTGGTGACTTGGTTCTCATAGTGAGACGACCAATTTTCATTAACAGAAAAGCACAAGGAAAATTTGAGTCGAAATGGGAAGGCCCCTATGTAGTCACCGAAGTGTTCCAAAAGGGGGCATATGAACTCTCCGACGCCGAAGGCAAGTTGCTATACCCTTGTGTGAATGGAAAGTTTGTGAAGAAATACTTTACTTAAAAAAGAAATATCCTAACACGCAAATGATATTCGAAGTGATGTAGGAAACCTTTCCTAGAAGGTGGGCTTATATCACTTTGGTGATGCAAATATAAAAAACGGATAAAAGAACAAAAAAACAAGAGGATCACGCTAAAAAGAAAAAGTTGATTCTCTTGAACTACGAAAGACTTGATCCCTCACAAAGAGGGTACGTAGGCAGTCTAGTCAATCAAAATGCTAGATGCAGTCACATTCACAACAAAATTTTCTTCCGCAAAATGAAGGAAGAGAGAATCAAAGATGAAAAGATAAATTGATTCTCTTGAACTACGAAAGACTTGATCCCTCACAAAGAGGGTACGTAGGCAGCCTAGTCTATCAAATACTAGATGCAGTCATATTCATTAAAAACTCCTTCCTTCAATTAAAAAAGAAGAAGAGAGAATCGAAGGTGAAAGGATAAGTTGATTCTCTTGAACTACGAAAGACTTGATCCCTCACAAAGAGGGTACGTAGACAGTCTAGTCGATCAAAATGCTAGATGCAGTCACATGCACAACAAAATTTTCTTCCCCAAAAAGAAAGAGAAGAGGATCAAAGGTGAAAAGAAAAAGTTCATTCTCTTGAACTACAAACGGCTTGATCCCTCACAAAGGGGGTATGTAGGCAGTCTAGTCGATAAAATGCTAGATGCAGCCATAAAAACAAAACCAAATTTCTCTCTCCCAGATGAAAGTGTTGAACTTTCTTTTTGTGACCTTTTCTCATAATTTAGGTTACATCAAATTCAAATATGCAAATGATAGTCGAACCCGTTAAGGCAACTCTTCCTAGAAGGTGGGTTTGAACTTGTTCGAATAATGGAGAAAAAAACATTCATTAGGTTTTAAAGTCTTCCCAGACAGGATATATATGACACAAAGTCTTAGTCCTAAAATACTCAAAAAAGCATGAAGCTTATAAAATCTCATTGTCAAGGTTAAAAAAATCTCATCTTGACATAAGGTGTTGAGCTCAACAACCAAAACAAAATCTTAAGTGAATAAACATTCTCATTCCAATGAGAAATATGATATTCTGTTGTTTCTAACATCAATACCACCTTAAATCGAACTTCAATTGTATTCCATCTCTCACACACTCAAAGTTCGGGGGCATCTGTTCGGTGGCATATTTTCATCATAAAAGATAAACTTATAAATTAAAATCTAAAATCTAAAGTCCAATAAAAATTAAATATTTTATCTGGACCTATGAAAATGGAATTTCACTTATTATAAGTAGCTATTAAATAGCTATGCTAAATAAAAATAATGTAATTACTTCTATCAAAAAACAAGACAAAGAGAAAGTAGCCTAATGCTGGCTACGTAAATCCATCCAATTAAAAATAAAAGGAGAAAGAAGTTACCAAAAAAACATGTTACAATAGTTACCAACGGAGAAGTGAAATAAAAGAAAAGAAGGAAATAGAAATCAAGTGGTGGTCAGTTACCAAGTACAAGTACGTGGTTTGTATATAGTGGAGGGTAATTAGTAACTCCCTAGTTACTGCTACTACTCATTGCTAACACAAAACAAAAAAAATACCAATAGAGAGAGAACGAAAGCAAACAAACAAACCTGCAGCCTCTCCGTTTAGGAAAAAAAAAACCTCCGTTCCGAGAACATCAAAAAACTTCAGAGACTTGCAAAATTCATCTGTTAAAAAGGATAAAGGAGGATCTTTTACATGAATCTCTCTTTTCTTCTAAACTAATCTTTTCAAGCTTAATTAGTGATCTGGGAGGAACCGAATGGATCCAAACACCACAAACAAATCAGTCTCAAAAGAACCAATTTTCAAATCTAGTAGCGGGAAGAAACCATATGGATTCAACCCCTACAAACTCTTGGAATCAGATGAATCCAAAACTTAAATATTTACCAATTCTTAGTCGTTATAATGCTCAAATTAAAATAGATCAAATGAAAACGGACGGTTAAAGATTAATAAAAAAATTCTTTGCCTAACATGAGAATGTTATTAAATGACACCAAGTCAAGTTCCTTTGACACGTTAAAAAAAACGAAAATCAGAATATTGAATTCTTAATCAGTTTTTGTTAAATCGATTAACTGGAGGTCGTTCTAATTTATGAAAACAAATTTGTCAGCAATATACCAGTGTGTACGAAATGACCTTATAACTAAATGAATGAAGAGCCCTTATGAAGTGCTAATTTAGCACAAAATATTTAATTACGTAAAGCAAGATAAATTTCTGGTTTACTTCAAATTGGTTAGTTAATTAGCATAAAATCGTTTTCTTGACAAATAGAAAATCATTTTCTTAACCATTGTAATGCTAATTAATTTAAATGGACCATTAAAGAATCAAGGCCCGAACTACGTGTGATTGGATCCTTTTAAAAAGATACGTAGGAAACTCGACATAAAAAATCATTCGTCGGGTTCAATCACAATCCCAAATTTAAATAGAAATGGTTAAAAACAAAAATCATAAAAGAACTACATTCGGTTTGATCCCTTTTAAAAGAGTACGTAGGAAATCCGGTATAAAGTTACCACTCATCGGATTCAATCACAATCTCAAATCCAAAAATGAAAGTCTTTTTTATATTAAGACCGTTTTGTTTAAAAGAACTACGTAGACTTGGTTCCGTATGAAACGGATACGTAGGAGATTCTTGTTAAAACCAAATTTATAAACGGGTATCGGATTCAGTCGCGTCCAAATTTAAAACTCAAATTTTAAACGACTCTTTTTAGAACTACGAGTGATTTGATCACTCTTAAGAGAGTACGTAGGAAGCTCGATAAAAATATATATTTTTCGAGTTCAATCGCAAAATTCATAAATATAAAATAAATCCAAAATTCTAAATCAACAAGAATAGTGGATAAATTAGACAACTCTTCCTAGAAGGTGGGTTTTATTTTATTCACGGCGTACAAATGATATTCGGTCTATATTTACACTACCTTTCCTAGAAAGTGGGTTTAGATTAAGCCGGTGATGTACGTAAAATTAAAACACTATGAACTAGGTAAGGCTTGATTCTCTTTAAAGAGATACGTAGGCAACTCGTCAAAAATCGGAGCGCAACCCAAATAATAAAAACACTCAAATCTTGGTATTTGTATAATTTTTAATCAAAAGGGTAAAAATAAAAGGTCGAACTACAATAAAAATAATTTAAATATGTTTAGTGGATTTGTTTACATTTTGCTCAACAATGATGTTGTGTCTTACCTTAAGGCACATGGACTTGAGGAGACCATTGTGGATAAAAATAAAACCACATCACAAGATAAGGTTAAAGCTCTTGTATTTCTCCGCCACCACATACATGGAAGTCTATGACTGAATATTTGTTTCATGAGGATCTCTTGCAATTGTGGGAGAATTTAAAAGAGTGATATGTACATCAAAAGATGTTCTACTCCCACAAGCAAGACATCAGTGGAGCAATTTAGGGTTTCAGGACTTTAAATCCATAAATGAATATAGTAGTGGTATGTATAAATCACTACTATGTTGAGACTATGTGGTGAACAAAAAATCCAAGCAGAAATATTGGAGAAAACATATTCCACCATGAGTCCGTCTAACATGTTGCTACAAGAACAATATAGACAACAAAATCTTGAAAAAAATACTCTGACTTGTTAAGAGTATTATTGGTGGCTGAAAAGAATATAATGAGCTATTGATGATAAATCATAATATGAGACCTACTGGCTCAATGGCTCCTCCAGAGGATAACGTTGTTGACAAAGGGTTCCAATATGGGAACGCCAACACATATGGTCAACAACAACGACAAGGCGGTGGCCATGACGATGGTGGTGGATGAGGTGGCCATGGCGGTCGTGGACGTGGAAGTCGTGGTGTTCATGGTAGATGCCACTATAAATACCATGATTACCACAACTTTAAGGGAAATGGTAAGCAAAAGGTCCAAATGGGTCATAAAGGACCCTCCCATGAAGCAAAATCTACTTGCTACAAATGTGGCACGACTGGATTGGGCTAGAGAATGTAATGTGGCTCCACTTCTGGTAAAATTGTACCAAGATGAGAAGAACAAGGGAAAGGCCATGGAGACCAACTTCATTGAAAGTGTGGGTGTAAGTAATGCACACCTGGCCAGCCAAGATGCTGGTCAATTGCTCGACTTTGAGCATATTGATGATTTTACCGTATAAAATATTGAAATATCTATGTAATTTCAAAACTTTATTTCTTTGCACTATGTTTTTTTCACTTATGTATTTTTCTTTGAAGCTTTGTAAGATTGGTGATTGATGTGTAATATATATGAAGTTCCTTTCTTATCACTATTTGACAACTCTTTCTACATCTATCTTAGAAAGGATGAACTCATCCAAAGTGAAACTCGATGGGAATGAGCAATGTCTTCTAGACTGCGCAACGACGCACGCCATATTGGGGAACAAAGAGTAATTTACTCACTTGTGAGCTTATGAAGACAACGTCACCACAATATCGGGTGCATCTACACTCATAGAAGACTCTGGAAGAGCTATTGTTATACTCCCAAGAGGAACAAAATTTATTATAAATGACGCACTATATTCAAGTAAATCTCGAAGAAACTTATTGAGTTTTCAAGTATGTGCGTCATAATGGATTTCACATGAAAACCATGAATGAAATGAGAAAGAATACATGTGCATCATAAGATATGAACTTGGTCGAAAGTAGATCCTTGAAAGGATGCTAGGACATACCTCCGGATTATATTATACATATATTAATCTGTGTCAAGTCAATGCAACAATAAATAAGAGTTCATTTGACCAAACTGCTTTCACCTTGTGGCATGATTGTTTGGGTTATCCATGGTCAGTAATAGTGCATAAAATCATAAATAACTCACTTGGACACCCATTAAAGAACATTAAGCACTCAGAAAACTTATTATAAGACCTTCCAAAAATAAAATAGCAAGTGAGACATCTGCATTTTTGGTAAGAATCCAAGGAGATATATGTGGACCAATTACTCCACCACGTGGACCATTTTGAGATTTTATTGTGCTAATTGATGCATCCACGCGTTGGTCACGTGTAACTCTATTATCAACAAGAAATGTTGCATTTCTAAGCTACTTATAATCCGACTAAGGGCACAATTTCCGGATTATACAATAAAGAAAATTTGGCTTGATAATGCAGGCGAATTCACATCTCATACTTTCAATGACTATTGTATGTCTATTGCAATTGATGTAGAGCATCCAATATCTCGTGTTCACACACAAAATGGTCTGGTCGAATCCTTGATAAAGTGATTACAATTATTCGCTAGACCATTACTAATGAAATCGAGATTACTAGTGTTAGCCAGGGGACATGCCATATTACATGCAACAACTTTGGTTCGATTGAGACCAAGTGCAAAACATGAATATTCCCCACTACAATTAGTATCTGGTAAGGAGCCAAATACTTCACATCTAATGGTGTTTGGATGTGTTGTTTATGTTCCCATTGCTTCACCTTTGCGTATAAAGATGGACCTGCAAAGGAGACTGGGAATTTATGTTGGTTTGGAATCTCCCTCAACCATTAAATATCTCGAACCAACAACTGGTGATTTATTTATAGCAAGGTTTGATGATTGTTATTTTGATGAAAGTATATTCCATAAGTTAGGGGGAGATCATAATAATGTGGATGCACATGGAAAAAAGATTACATGGAAAGTAGTAGCATTATCTCAACTTGAACCGAGAATAAAAGTGTGTGAACAAGAAATACAAGGGATCATACATTTGTAAAATGTTACAAATCAGTTACTTGATGCATTCGTCAACTCAAAGAAGGTGACTAAGTCACACATACCTGCAGCAAATGCACCTGAAAGAATTAAAATACCAACTGGACTACCAGATGAATCAATTGCCAATGAGTCTACAACACGCGCAGAAGCGTGGTAGGCCACTGAGCTCAAAAGACTTAAAACCAAGAAAGTAAAAGAACCCAAAGGATATATGAAGAAATGTCATGATAGCTTCTGATGAAGAGGATAAAGGCAAAGAGATTGAAAATGAAAAATCTCACAAGAAAATGACATCCTAGATAATGATCAAAATGTCGACAATTCCGAGATTTCCATAAACTATGTATACACAAGTATACAATGGAATTTGAAAGATGTCATTATTGATGGTACATTTGCCTACTCAATAGCTATAGATGTTGTGTCCAAAGATGAGGATATTGAGCCAAAATCGATCGATGAATGTCATCAAGAAAATATTGGCCAAACTGGAAAGAGGCCATACAAGAAGAACTAGAATCACTTGAAAAGCGAGAAGTTTTTGGCCTCGTGGTCCATACGCCAAAGGGTATAAAGCCCGTGGGTTACAAATGGGTTTTTATGAGAAAACGGAATGAGAAAAATGAAGTTGTCAAGTATAAGGCAAGACTTGTAGCCCAGGTTTCTCTCAAATTCCTTGAGTTGACTATGATGAAACATACTATCATGTGGTTGATGCAACTCCATTGAGGTTTCTCATTACAGATGCATCTTATGGATGTCGTGATTGCATACTTATGCGGGTCACTTGATACAGATATCTATATGAGAGTTCCAGAAGGAATAAAATCGCTTGATAACTCCAAATCTCGCAAATTATTCTCTATAAAATTTGAGGAGGTCGTTGTATGGATTAAAACAATCTGGACGGATGTGGTACAACCACATTAGTGAATATCTTGTGAAGGAAGGGTATAAGAATGATGCCATATGCCCATGTGTTTTCATCAAGCAATCCAAAAATGGATTTGCCATTATAGCAGTCTATGTTGACGATTTGAACATTGTTGAAACTTCTCATGAAATTCAAGAGACTGCAAAATATTTGATGAAAGAGTTCGAGATGAAAGATCTCGGTAAAACTAAGCTTTGTCTTGGTTTACAAATTGAGCATTTGGATGGTGAAATATTTGTCCACAAATCTAATTACACTGAGAAAATCTTGAGAAGATTTAATATGGATAATGCACATCCCTTGAGCTCTCCCATGGATGTTCGATCCCTTAATGTTGATAAGGATCAATTTCGCCCTAGGGAAGAAGACGGAGAAGTTCTCGGTCCTGAAATACCATATCTAAGTGCCATCGGTGCTTTGATGTAGTTAACTAACAATACAAGCCAAATATGCTTTTGCAGTAAACTTCTTCTCCAGATTTAGTTCCACTCCTACAAGGAGGCATTGGAACAAGATCAAACACATATTTTGCTATCTTCGTGGCACACATGATTTGGGATTGTTCTACCATACCCAAAGAAATGTCACCCTTGTTGGATATGCAGATGCAGGTTATGTGTTCACATAACCTGCACCCACATAAGGCCAAATCACAAAATGGTTATGTGTTCACATATGGAGGCACAACCATATCATGAAGATCGAATAAGCAAACAGTGACAACAGTATCATCAAATCAAGCGGAGTTGATTGCATTATATGAGACAAAGAGAGAATGTGTGGCGTTACGAGTAATTATCACATTCATCCAGAAAGAATGTGGAATGAGGCCCATCACAGGTGGGCCAACAGTCCTATATGAAGATAATTCAGCATGCGTTGCTCAGATGAAAGAAATGCTACATAAAGGGAGATCGTACAAAACACATTTTACCCAAATTCTTCTCTATCCATGAGTTGGATGAAGGTGGAGAAATCAACATCCAACAGATCCGGTCGAGTGATAATTTGACTGACATGTTCACGAAGTCATTAAATATCAAGAGGGTTGCGGAACTAGTATCAAGGATTGGAATGTGCAGACTCATATACACTCGTTGATCTTAGGGGGAGCATCATACACGTTGCACTCTTTTCTCCTTCGATTAAGCTTTTATTCTACAGAGTTTTGCTTGACAAGGTTTTTAATGAGGCGACATCAAGGCGTGCAATGGGATCCATGTTGCACTCTTTTTTTCCCTTTTATCAATCTTTTATCCCACCAGGTTTTTCATGACAAGGTTTTTAACGAGGCAACATACTTTCATATCCCACATCAGTTCAAAGGTGAATATTCAAGGGGGAGTGTTATGTATTTTTAAAATTACCTAATGTATTTATTTGGCTTGCAAGAAGTAGATTAAAGCATCTAGAAGATCATGTTAAAAGTTTGAAAATGAAGATGTTTATTAAGGATAATAGTTTGCGAATTATTCACCTTCTTAACTCTTCTTCACTTTACATTTAAGATCATGTAAATTAGTCAAGAACTAGGTGATCTCTTAGCTTATAAATAGAGGCATTCTCCATTGTAAATATCTCACACAAAAACAAGAGCAAGAATCTTGATCTCTTTTCCTCTCTCTTAATACTTAAAGTTGTTAAGTGATCTCTTTATCAAGATTAAGTCATCTTGTCTTAATCATTACAAAAATCAAGATTAAGGCACTTTGTCTTAGTCATTTCACAACGCATACATAATTTTCATACTTTTGCAATAACAAATATCCCAATGCTTCGATCTTCACATAATTAGCTTACAAATTTTAGAAAATTAAGAAATCTCCAAATCAATTATCAATGCAATCATGCCATTACAACCATGATAGAGGGTAAACCTAGAAAACATTTCCTTCACATTGATGTTGAAATTGAAGGGATTTCAACAAGCATCCACAACCTTTAACAAGCTGTTTATGGTAAGTCAAACGACCATGATGTGTTGATATTTGAAATGAATTTCAATTTCCATCAATATCATATCCAATTTCAACTCAACGAACACAACCTATGTGTTTGACTAAATGAAGCTTATCCTACAGTGGAATTGTTAAACGAGTATATGGAATAAATTTGTTGGTCAAGTTAATTAAAATTTGCAAGTCTAGGTTTTTATGTTTGTTATTCCCGTAATTATAGGTTAATATTTTTTAATCTAGTAAAAAACTTTATAAAGAGAAAGGAATAGACCATTATCAAGAAAAGATTTTTTTATAAAATGAATTAACCATAATCATTGTCGTAGTAAGTCCTATATGAGAAAAAGACACAATAAACTAACATAAATGCACATCTAAAAGAAATAAACTGATAAAGAGTTATCCCGAAAGGAAGGCTACAAAATACTCAAGAAAATGGTTAGAAATGATATTTGACGTATACCCTTTTTACCCCCTTTACATTTCCGAAGTACCGAACTCCATCACGATCTCATCACCATTTCCATTTTTAGCAATACTTGAAAACACCGCATCTGAAACTCCATTTTCAGTCTCTTATTCCCATTTGATTTCCTCGCTATTTCTTTCAAATATAATTTCCTTTTTCTAACTTAGTTCCCGATTAAGTTTCCGAGAATTTTCTCTCGGAAAATCGCTTTCAAATACGGCTTATGAATTCATCTTCCTTATGCATGGTTACTTCACCGACAAGCAAGCAAACTGATCGAGATCGTATCTATATTTCAAAAGATATCAATGAAGACCCGCGTTCTTAATTTTCATGAAATTGCAAATAAAACAAACATGAATCGACAAAAGAATCAACAATCACAACATGCTAAACACACATTGCATGATATAGAAAAATCAATAGTATCACAACTTTACTATGCGTGGTTGACACCATCACACAAAATAAGGAGGAGGAGATCTCGATATGGGGGTTGACAATGTTGACCAGGGTCCAAGATGAGTTCTCAATCTAGTGCGGTTATAAGACTCCATTTCTCTGAATCAAATAAATATCCTTTGCAACCAGCATTGTTTTCTCGTTCATCTCCGCCGACCGCCGCTCCTTACATTCTGTTTCCGCCCGAGATTTCGCTGCTCGAATTTCACGAATTCGGTTATCTTTTC
This sequence comes from Phyllobates terribilis, assembly GCF_046119375.1. Lineage (NCBI taxonomy): Eukaryota > Metazoa > Chordata > Amphibia > Anura > Dendrobatidae > Phyllobates > Phyllobates terribilis. The sequence goes on along the minus strand of NW_027369614.1, from coordinate 1,884 downwards.
ATCACTTTCTCCACCTTCACTTCCTCTCCAATTGAGCATTTCGCAGTCCGAATTCTATCATCTTATTCAAATTTCATCTCATTCGCAGGGAAATTGCAGCTGTTTTGCAGCAGATTGTAATTGATGGAGGAGAGTGGTGCGCTGAGGCCAATACCACTCGTTTCGCGTCCTCCTTTGCCTGGTGGTAAGCTCTCGAAGACAAGAGAAGAAGGGGAGGTCACTTCTGACGAAGATGTATGCAAAATATTTTCCCTCTAAACCCTAACTTCCTTGTTCTTTCTGTCATTATTATCATGAATTAGTGTATCAACATGCGCGTTTTTGGTTCAGTTGTAGCTTGAAGGTTCATTTCTCTTTATCGTGGATTCACCATTGCTTGGTTTTGTTTGTACCGGTGCCGTTTTGTCATTGTTGATTCCATAGTTTAGGTCTTTCTTCGTAGGGATTTAGTGTATTCATGCAGGAACAATATTTCTAAAAAATGTAGAGATTACAACTCGGAAATCATCCAGGTGTATAAAGCAATGGAAATCACGAGCTTAGATAATCTTCACTAATTCTTTTGTTTGCTGAACTTTCTAATGTTACTATTATCATTGAATAGTGTAATATAAGAAACTAAGGCATAAATGCCAGTCCGACTCGAAGATTATGAATCTGAAGTATATGTCTAATTACTTTAAGTCTAGCATATCACTGTTGTTCTTGGCGGAATCTTTTTGATGGTCTTGATTACCTGGTATGCATACATTAGTGTTTTTAGAGAACTTTTTAGCAAACAACTTATTGACTTAATAAAGGACTTGATTTGGAATCATTGAAAACTTTCCAGGCACTCCCAGCTTGCTCTACTGCTCCTTCAGTGAGTGCTTCAGACCCCATCATTCCATCCAATACTACTTCTAATTTTGGTGTTAGAAGCTCCATCCAAGGTGTAAAATCAGGTTGGTCAATCAGCTATTTATAGCTTTCTGTATCTTTCTCTCAACTATTGCTGGGAATATCTCTTGTTTGTTGGTGAACCTCTTGTTTTCCCTCTACATCAGTGAATAAAAAAGTGATGCCTAGGCGCGCCTAAGCACGCTAGGCGCGCCTGAGCTAGAGCATCGCCTAGTTGGTCCTAGGCGCGCCTAGGCGCCAATATGTTAAATTCTTTCTTATCTTTTTAATAAAATGTTAAATTCTATCTTATTCTTTGGTAAGATTTTGGAATTTTTCCCCAATAAAACTACGCATTACTCCTATTCTATTTTTTATGATTCAAATTGACCAACTTTTTTTATGCTTTTTCAGTTGTTTTTTATTCTTTAACACATGGTTCTTATATTGGTTTTACTTTTGAAACTATAGTTTATGCCTTTATGATGTTTTTTCTATATCATATGACTACATATTTCTGTAAATCCATAAAGCAAGGATTACCGCAAGAAATAAGGCTGGGCGACCCTAGGCGATCCTAGGCGCGCCTAGGGTGGCTCATCGCCTAAGGTCGCCCAACGCTTTTTTATTCACTGCTCTACATGTACCTTCATCTATTCTGGTACTCATACAAATATAGTTGAAGGAACCCAACGGTTTTGGTGTTGTGTGGTTAAGAGTTAATGCTGTAATTTGCTTGGTTTCCTTATCACTGTACTTGGTTATGCGAATTGATTGTCCATTGTTACACTCTCTCATCTGTGATCTAAACTTCTTGTAAATGCATGCATCTTCTCTCATACCTGAGCAACACTGTCGTAAGTTTTGGTTAATGAAATCTGGTACATAGCGCTTATCAACGTAGGAAGTATCTTATGATCAAAATATTTTATTCCGTAGGGAAATCTAATACTGCCAATCAATCTGGATCTGGCTGATATTCAGTCTCGAACGTCGTTACAGATT
>NW_027369613.1:0-41443 GCF_046119375.1 Phyllobates terribilis | reverse complement strand
TTAATTGAGAAATTGGAAATTTAAACAAAAAATCAAGTTGAGTTTGAAGGGAATAAATAAAATAAAATTTATAATTATTATTATTATATCATATATATTATATTATATACTATAATAAAATATGAAGTTAATCACCTCCATATTAATAATCATAACACTCGTAATTAGTTCGGTCGTTACACAGTTGAAACGCCATTTTGATTGTTTTTCAAAACCGGGCACTTAATACCCCATATTAATAATTGTAAAACTCGTAATTACACCTACTGCTACATAGTTGAAACATCGTTTCAATTGATTTTAAACCAACTTTTAATGATTTTTTAATAAATAATAGTTAGATTTTATAGGTTACATATTACTCAATTGAGACATTTAAATAAAAAATCAAGTTGAGTGTGAAAATAATAAATGCTTCAAAAACACTCAACTTTATAAGTATTATGATTCCCCTTTCTCTCATCACAATCATTAAACTTTTATTTTCATTCATTCTCTTTGGCTCTGTTCGGTAACACTTAGATGATTTTTTTTTCCATCTAGATGGAAAGTGGTAGATGAAAAAAAATAGATGGAATGGTAGATGAAATAAGGGTAGATGGAATTTAAGGTAGATGGATTTTTTTCCATCTAGGCATTAGGAGATGGAAAATTTAATAGAAATTAGATGGAAGTAGATGAAATTTGTAAAAGGTAGATGAAATTTTCTGTAGATGGAATTTTGCTCAAAAAAGGGCGTTCGGTATGACCTAGATAGAAAAGTTGAAATTTCAGCTACTTTAATCTACTTCCATCTACTTTCACCTGATTTTAAGCATTACCGAACGGAACCTTTATCCCTATCTCCCTCCTCTGATTTAATACACTTTTTACTTTTCTTTCTTCTTTAATCATTAAATTTTTTATTTTTTTTAATTAATGTACAAATATCTATTAAAACTAAGAAAATGAGACGGAGGGAGTATGAATTTCACTAATAAAATAGCGTGTTGCCTGATTGCGTTGCATGCGCGAGTGCCCATACCGCCAGCAGGTCAACTCCAACCAATTCAATGTACTGATTCTGATTTTAATTTTTAAAATACCTAAAAAAACAGAACAAAATATAAAATAAAATAAAACAACCACATAAAATATTTAATTATATATTTTTCCATTTTATCTTTGACCCATGAATCGCCAAAAAATTGTTTAGCTGTCCAATGGATGATAGAGTTAGATAGTACTGGCCATTAAGTGGTGTGTAAGGTAGCCATATATGCACAATATAAGCTGAATAAATGATCATAATGGAGAATGAAGAGTCAACTAAAATTTGGAACTTTATGTTACAAAATAATTAACCACTATCGATTACAAAAATGTCAAAAGTAATAATACAATGAAAGTTGGTTTATTCTTAGTGACTTCCTACTCTTAGTAGCATTTGATGATACAATTAAGATTCACACATAAGTATTACTCATTGGCTGCATGCAAGATAAAGTGCCACATAATGATAGCTCACAACAAAAAGAAAGAAAAATAAAATTGCATCAACCATAAAGCTAACTAAAACAAAAATCGGTTTATAATTCATAAAGTCCCTATATTAGGTATATATACCATCAATTTAGGGTTTATTATTGTCCTCAATAATCTAAACTTTACAATTTCATATGAAGGGTTATTCATGTTGGGTACTTACTTAGTGACAAGATGGTTTATGTGCCATTGGGACACATAGTATATCTGTAAGGGGGACTTGAACCCAGGTAATGTAAGTCAAAGACCTTCTGCTACACATCTCGCGATTTTACCTTCTTTTTTTTTATGACAAATATCACATTTAATGTATTGACCACGATAATTCCCATATATAGACACACAAAAACCATTTCTCTGGATGGGCCATTTCACAATGTTTAAATAAATCCAGCTTCTCAGGCATTTCTTTCTCAGAGGTCACTTCTGTCATAGTATATCGATAGTACCTCCCAGTCTTATGTGGTATATGATAGAGGACCATCCACAAGTCCAACCACACAAGGGGCGGTCACAAGAACAAGAGCAAGGAAGCTAGAAGAAGACCTTGCAAGCATGATCAAGGAAGCTACTTTGTGCACCTCAATGAACCATGAGATGGACACCATTGCTCCCAAGCTTCTAGTATGTCTCAGAGGAGAATTTACTCAACAACTTTGATGACAAGCCCCAAGCTCAACTAGGACCCTCTGAGGTTGCAAGGTCATCCAAAAGTCACTTCCCCGGCAATCCAATGACTTGAAAACTACCCGGCTATGTTTTATGTTTTTCCCCTTAGAGCCTTGACCTCACCTTTTCTCAAGGACTTCTCTAAGGGCATTTTAGACTTCTCTTATGTATGTTTGGAGTGCTCTAGGTCCCCGGTTGCATTGGGGTATAAAAGCTCTCTAAATGCTATGTTTTAGGATTTTTTGGCAAATTGAGAACTTTTGTGTGTTTGTAACCACAAGTAGGATTGTAAACCCTCAAGATTCCAACCTTGAAACAATGTCCGTCCTAGGTGTTTTGTGAAGAGTAATTCCATGAGTTTCTTTCCACTAATCACACTAGACATCCTCTTGGTGCTTTAGGAGTCTTCATCTCCTCTTGTGTCAAGTTGTAGGCAAAGGATTTTCTTTACCTTTCATGTTGTGTCAAGGTTAAGTCCAAGGTGCTCATGTTTGTGTAAGGGAGGTTCGGAGCACCCACCTATCCTTTTATCCTCTTATTCTCTTGTTTTCCTAAGGTAGTCCCCATTGGTGGCTAACTTAGTTTGTTGTTGTTTCACCATTATTGAGCTTGTGTTGTCTAGGTCGAGCTAAAGGGGAAGTCATCCCTACATCAAGTGGTATCAGAGCTCAGGCTGACTTCACAAGCTTTCACCTATCTTAACTCCAAAACCCTTGCAACTACTTCGGTTGCAAGAACCAAAAACAGTCCCATAACCAACTTTGCGTTCGTTGTTCTTGTTGTTGCTCTTGCTAATTTGGTGAAATCTTTTGCAGGGTAGAAGCCAAAGACTTGTTCTTTGAAAGTGTCCTTGAGGATCACTAAGATTGAAGAAGGAGTGTCAAGATCACACCTAGCTAAAACCTCTACCCGGGTGAAAATCACCAAATCTGTATTGCAGAAAGCCACAAAGAGCTTGAGCCACCCCCGGACCAAACACAACCCCCTTGAGTCCCATCAAGTCACATCCATAGTCAAGGTTGTTGAATTCAAATTTCGTCCAGAGATCAGGAGAAATACCCAAGGAAACGCGCGTGAGAAAGCAACTAAAACAGCTTGTCATTTACCTTATTACCCGGTGGACAATAGCTGGGCTTGCAACCAACTTTGATGCGACCCCCTGCCATTTCGCCTCGTGCCAGAACCGAAGTGACTCATGCCTTTTCACCAATAAGTTACCTACTTTCTTTTTGCATATTTGGTTTCCCAAAGTTGTAACAAAAGTGGAAAGAAAAATATTTGGAAAAACTGGTGCTTGACATAAAAAGGTAGCACCTAAAGTAGTTTTGTGACTTTTGTTGTAACGTTTCTTTTGAAACATCTTGTACGTGTACAAGTGACTCTAAGGACATCAAAGACAAGGAGGAGAGAGGATTTCCATGAGCCTCTTGCACCCAGCCTAAACCCTAACCCTTTTTGGCTTAGCCGGCAACCAAGTTGCTAAGGATTCAACCCTCTCATTACCTCACCCATCTTGAACACTCTGGACTCAAACTGAAGCTTCTCAAGTCCACATTCAAGATTCAAGCCTGAGGTAACTCCGTAACTTGTTCTTTCAAGCTTAAACACTTTCTTACTTTCTACTTCTTGTAAGCCGAGAGAGTGATAGTGAACTTTGAGACCACTTCTTACCTAGCTCTTGAGTTTTGTAGTGTGATCACTTTTGTGTACTGATTCCTCGTGTGTTGCTCTTCACAAGATGCCAAAATTATAGGCAGCACATGACTGAGTTGTGAGAAGAGAGCCACCAAAGATCACTACCCGGGTTGTTATTATTCTAACACTTAACCAATTCAGTGTTATTTGTTTTGTGATCATGTCAGAGTCTAACCAAGGATCATTTCATGGATCTCAACCAGACAATCCCCCACCCATTACCTCAGACCAAAGCCAAACCAACCAGCCTGAAATGGTGAACCTCCTAAGGTCCCTCACTGACCATGTAGCTTCCCATGCTAGTAGGATAGCTAACTTGGAAATAAGGGTGCCCATCACTAGAACACCACCTATCCAGCTTAACACTCAGTTTGACATATGAGAGCCTTCCAACCGTCCACCAAATGCACCTTTACCCACTCAAGAAGAAGCCTACAATGGAAGGAAACATCCTAGTCAAGAAACCCTTAGGAGAGGCCCTAGACCCCAAGACACACACTTCCCTACCCTACCAAACATCCATGTTAGAAGGGAAGTTTCTGAACACAACTCTCCTTATGTGAATAGGTATGATGATGAGTTTGATGATGAGCTGAAGGATGATAGATTCATGGAACAAGGAGGGTGGAATAGAGGAGGTGGGAATAGAAGACCAAGGAACAAAGGAATTAGACTAAGGGAACCAAGGGAACCAGAGGATGGCCTTGGCAAAGTGAAGGTCAAACTGCCCACATTTGAAGGCAAGTGTGACCCAGACCTCTACATGGATTGGGAGAAGAAGATGAAACAAGTGTGGACTTGCCATAACTTCCCTAAACTAAAGAAGGTTCAATTAGCTGCTCTAGAGTTCCAAGGGTTTGCCATGATGTGGTGGGACAACCTAGTTAGAGAAAGAAGAGCTCACTATGAACCACCAATTCACACTTGGCGAGAGATGAAGGACTTGATGAGAGAAAGGTTCATACCTGCACACTACTCCAGAGACCTTAGACAAAGGCTTGAAAACCTTAGACAAGGACCAATGAGTGCAGAGGAGGCTTTCAATGCCATGCACGTGGCCATGATCAAAGCAAATGTGAGAGAAGATGATGAAGCAACCTGTGCTAGATACCTAAGAGTGCTTAACTCTTACATCTCTATGGAAGTTGACATGTATCCCTACACCACTAGCACCGAGCTCCTCCACAATGCCATCAAGGTTGAAAGAAAGCTTAAGGCTAGAGCTATCCAAGTCACAAGGGCCAGTAGCTTCAACAATACTTGGAAGGGAAAGGTTGGGACTTCCACATCTAATCAAGCCAAGGATGTTAGTTCTCATAGAGAGCCTTACAAGGGTGCACCAAACCAGCCTAGTAGGCCCCAAGGCACAACATTTGGCAACAAGGGAAGTACTTCTAACCCTCCTAATGCTACTACCTCTGTAAACAATAAGACTAGTAACATTGAGTGCTTTAAGTGCAAGGGAAAGGTTCATTACATGAGAGATTGTCCTAAAAAAAGAACTATGATAGTTAACTCCTTAGGGCAATATGATTCAGAAAGTGACCAAGATGAAAAATTGACCTTAATCACATAGATGAGCATGACAATGAGATAGTTGATGAAGCTGAACTGGAATATGAGCAAGGAGAGAGTTTGATATGTAAAAAGGCTTTAAGTGCACAATCTGAGTTAGTAGAAGATAACCAGAGAGAGAACTTGTTCCACACTAGGTGTTTAGTCAAGGGTAAGGTGTGTGAGTTGATCATAGATGGAGGTTTTGGTTGTTGTAACATTGCTAGTACTGAATTAGTCACTAAGCTACAACTAAACTCAGTTTCACACCCTAGGCCTTACAAGTTATATTAGATGAATGATGGTGTAGAGCTTAAGGTACATAAACAATGTAAGGTTACCCTCAAGATAGGACATTATGTAGACACCATTCTATGTGACATACTACCTATGCAAGCTTGTCATATACTCTTAGGAAGACCTTGGCAACATGATAACAAAGTGCACCATGATGGTCATAGTAACAAGTATATATTTTTGTTCCATGGTAAGCCTATTACTCTCAAGCCTATGATCCCTTTACAAATTGTCGAGGCTGCAGAGCAAAAGAGGCACAAAAAGAAGGTTAAGACTAGTGACAAGGGGAAGATTGCATTGCTATCCTCAAAGGAAGAAATCCATGATTGATGCCTACCCAGGGACACCAGGCTCATGTGCATGACCAAGAGTCACACCTTGGCCTCAGAAGGAAGCTTTGAAGGACTCCCTTCTTCCATACAACAAGTGCTAGAATCCTTCAAAGAAGTGTTCCCAGTTTAGCTACCTCAAGGGCTCCCACCATTCAGGGGCATAGAACATCAAATTGACTTCATCCATGGGGCCACACTACCTAATAGACCAGCCTACAAGATGAACCCTAAGGAAATTCAAGAGATAGAGGATCAAGTGCAGGAACTCTTGAAGAAAGGTTATGTTAGGCAAAGCATGTCACCTTGTGCAGTTCTAGTTTTACTAGTACCTAAGAAGGAGGGTACATGGAGAATGTGTGTGGATTGTAGGGTCATCAACAACATCACCATCAAGTATAGTCATCCCATACCTAGGCTTGATGACATGTTAGACGAGCTCCATGGAGCCACTTGCTTCTCCAAGATTGACCTTAAGAGTGGCTACCACCAAATCAGAATGAGAGAAGGAGATGAATGGAAGACTGTCTTCAAGGCTAAGTTTGGACTCTATGAATGGCTTGTCATACCATTTGGCCTCACCAATGCACCATCTACCTTCATGAGACTCATGAACCATGTCCTCAGAGACTCCATTAACAAGTTTGTGGTGGTATACTTTGATGATATCCTCATCTACTCTAAGTCCTTGCAAGACCATGAAGTACACCTCAGGAAAGTTTTATCCAAACTCAAAACTGAATCCCTTTTTGCTAATCTTAAGAAGTGTGACTTTTACTCTGATCATGTAACTTTTCTTGGCTTTGTAGTAAGTTCAAGAGGTCTAGAAGTGGACAAAGACAAGATCAAGGCTATCCAAGAATGGCCAACACCAATCAGTGTCACACAAGTGAGGAGCTTCCAAGGACTAGCCAGTTTCTATAGAAGAATTGTGAGGGACTTTAGCACCATAGCCTCACCACTCACTGAGCTCACAAAGAAGAACACACCTTTCACTTGGGGTCCAAGACAAGAGCAAGCCTTACACGAGCTCAAGGTCAAGCTAACTGAGGCACCACTCTTGGTATTGCCAGACTTCTCCAAGCCATTTGAAGTGGAGTGTGATGCTTCTGGCCTTGTCATTGGAGGTGTACTAATGCAAGAGGGCAAACCCATAGCTTTCTTCAGTGAGAAACTCAAAGGTGCTACTCTCAACTACTCTACCTATGATAAGGAGCTCTATGCTTTGTTTAGAGTCCTTAAAACTTGGCAACACTATATATGGCCCTCTGAGTTTGTCTTGCATACTGACCATGAGTCACTTAAGCACTTTAGAAGCCAAGACAAGATAGATAGAAGACATGGTAGGTGGATAGAATTCATTGAGACTTTCCTTATATTATCAAGTATAAGAAAGGGAAAGACAACATTGTTGCAGATGCCTTGTCTAGGAGACATGTCTTGCTCACTACACTTGACTCTAGGGTGCTAGGCTTTGCCTACATCAAAGAGTTGTATGAGGAATACATGGACTTTGGGACCATTTACACACGCTGTAGAGACAAGGGTCCAATGGACAAGTTTACTTGTTTGAGGGATTCTTGTTCAAAGTGGACAAGGTGTGCATTCCTAGGTGTTCCTTAAGGATCTTACTTGTTGAGGAAGCTCACAAGGGAGGGCTTATGGGATATTTTGGAAGAGACAAGACTTATGGTATGCTTCACACTCACTTCTACTGGCCACATATGCTTAGGGATGTAGAGACCATGCTTAGGAAATGTATTAAGTGCCTTAAGGCCAGATCTAGGGTGAAGCCCCAAGGATTATACACCCCACTGCCTATACCTAGTGCACCATGGGTTGACATTAGTATGGACTTCATTGTAGGATTGCCTAGGACTAGGAAGGGTAGAGATTACATCTTTGTAGTGGTGGATAGGTTTAGCAAGATGGCACATTTCATAGCTTGTCACAAAAATGAGGATGCCACTAATGTAGCTAACCTATTCTTTAGTGAGGTAGTTAGACTTCATGGAATACCTAATACTATTGTGAGTGATAGAGACCCTAAGTTCTTGACCCACTTTTGGAGGACATTGTGGACTAAACTAGGCACTAAGCTATTGTTTTCCACATCTATCCACCCATAGACTGATGGCCAAAATGAGGTGACTAATAGGACCCCATGAACCTTGCTTAGGGAAATGATTAAGAAGAATATTAAGTCTTCGGAAGATGTACTACCTCATGTTGAGTTTGCTTATAATAGAGTTGTACACCCTTCCACCAGTATGAGTCCATTCGTGTGTGTTTATGGAACTAACCCACTAACCCCCTTTGATCTTAGTCCTTTGCCTTGCAAAGAGAAGTGTGATTTTAGTGCAGAGAACCAGGTAAAACATATTCAGGAGCTACATGAGAGGACTAGGATGAGGCTTGAAAAGCTTGCACAAGACGTGGCAAGGAGCAAGAACAAGAATAGGAGGAAAGTGCTACTCAAAGAAGGAGATCTAGTGTGGGTGCACCTAAGGAAGGAGAGGTTTCCTAACCTAAGAACTTCCAAACTCTCTCCAAGAGGTCATGGACCTTTCAAGGTGCTGAGGGTGGTTGGTGACAATGCCTATGTCATTGATCTGCCTGAGGAATATGGAGTCAACCCCACATTCAACATTGGAGACCTTACTATCTACAAGAAGGGGCATGATGACACCATAGAGGAAAATGAACCAGTGGAGCCATTGCACATCAATGATGGAGATGGCCTGAGGTCAGGGCCTTTTCAATAAGGAGGGGATGATGGAGGACCATCCACAAGTCCAACCACACAAGGGGCGGTCACAAGAGCAAGATCAAAGAAACTAGAAGAAGACCTTGCAAGCATGATCAAGGAAGATACTTTGTGCACCTCAATGAACCATGAGATGGACACCATTGCTCCCAAGCTTCTAGTATGTCTCAGAGGAGAATTTACTCAACAACTTTGATGACAAGCCCCAAGCTCAACTGGAACCCTGTGAGGCTGCAGGGTCATCCAAAAGTCACTTCCCCGGCAATCCAATGACTTGAAAACTACCCGGCTATGTTTTATGTTTTTCCCCATAGAGCCTTGACCTCACCTTTTCTCAAGGACTTCTCTAAGGGCATTTTAGACTTATCTTATGTATGTTTAGATTTCTCTAGTTCCCCGGTTGCATTGGGGTATAAAATATCTCTAAAAGCTATGTCTTAGGATCTTTTGACAAATTGAGAACTTTTGTGTGTTTGTAACCACAAGTAGGATTGTAAACCCTCAAGCTTACAAGCTTGAAACAATGTCCGTCCTAGGTGTTTTGTGAAGAGTAATTCCATGAGTTTCTTTCCACTAATCACACTATACATCCTCTTGGTGCTTTAGGAGTCTTCATCTCCTCTTGTGTCAAGTTGTAGGCAAAGGATTTTCTTTACCTTTCATGTTGTGTCAAGGTTAAGTCCAAGGTGCCCATGTTTGTGTAAGGGAGGTTCGGAGCACCCACCTATCCTTTTATCCTCTTATTCTCTTGTTTTTTCTAAGATAGTCACGTTTGGAGGCTAGCTTAATTTGTTGCTGTTTCACCATTGTTGAGCTTGTGTTGTCTAGGTCGAGCTAAATGGGAAGTCATCCCTACACCAGTATACCAGATCGTCTTTTATACCATCTAGCTAACTTCAAAGTCACTAAGACTACAAACTATTTTCAGAAGTCATGGTTTCCATCATCCTTAATTTTATAACACCCTATTATGAACTCACTGACACACCTCGAGCAATACTTGTGATACTTTTTTGACCTAATGGTCATGGGTTGTTTGGGATGGGTCTAATGAGCAAAGGAATTGCGTAGGTCCTATCCATGGGGCTCTTTGTTTCTTAGGGGGGTGTTTGAGCCTCCTCGTTTCTAGCATACTTCCATTGAGAGGCATTTTCTTGTTCAATCCTACAAGTGTTATGTTCTTTACAACACTCTTGGAGGTCTCTCCTTGTGCTTCACGCTTATTGCTCAACAGATGTTCATGTGTATGCATTCTTATTCATCTCATACATACACCTCGTTTGTACATCCATGGATAGGTTCTCGAATTTCTTTTGAACAAACTCATCAATCATATTCTTGTTCACTCTGTGTTTAAGGCTCTTTACATTGTAATATGGGGACTATTCAAGGTTAAGAGTCGTCCAGAATGGGTGCATATAACCAAGAGATAAAAGCTTTGTATTCTTTACAAACACAACCGTGACATGTACACAAGGCAGGCTATCCCTTATATTGAATTAATTACATTGTAAACTTTATCATAGTAGGGGTATTTTACCTTTTTGTACTCAACTTAAAATCTTTTAAAACATTCGACATAGACCCTACATTTCAGCTCCTTGAATAGACCATGTGATACGGATTGGAGTCCTAAGACGATCGTAGGATGACACGATTGTTTAGTATTATATTATTAGATATAGTTGTTATTTTATTCAGCAATCTTGAATTGTTAGTTTAGGTTGGTCGTGGCTTATTAGCTGATTAGAAGATTAAGTTAGTAGATTAGCTAATTAGTTAGTACGTGAGTTTTAATTTTTATTAATAAATTTATTTTATTTTATTTTAATGTTTAGGAATTAGAAGTCATATATAAGACTTCCATTTATCATTAATATAGGTAGGTTAGCTTTTGTTCAAACAAAAAGAACGCTCCAAGAGAGTACGTTGATCTCAAATACAAAAACTCCCTGCGAGAGTATCGATTCACATCGAGGCACTAGTTATTTTGTCTGTCTCAATTCGTCATAGGATTGGTGAATTCGGCCAGCCAATGCGAACTCTTTGTGCTTCTAGTTCGTCAACGATTCTAGGTTGTGTAGAGTTATAGATGACGAACGTTGGTAAGTCGTGCGACAAGGGTCTAGCACTCCCGTTCAATTGGGGGTTCTTGTCGCATTCCTATCGGTTCAAGTCCCTATATTAGGTATATATACCATCAACCGGCGGTTCGAAAACCGGCTGTTCCGGGCCGGTTCGCCGGTTCCGGTTCCAAAAGTTCCATCTCTATCCAACACTTCCGTCTTAAGAAGATTCGGGTTGGTAAGTCGTGCGGCATGAGTCTACAACGCCAATTCAATTTGGGGGTTCTTGTCGCCGTTCCTATTGATAGGTCGTGCGACATGGGTCTACAGGCGCCCATTCAATTGGGGGTTCTTGTCGTCGTTTTTGTTTGTCTGAGTCCGACTTCATTTTTACTAATTTGAATTCTTGTTTTTTGTAAGACTCGTATCCTAGATCCGTATCCTTCGGAAATCTCTGTATCACCATGAGTACCGAGTACTCCATACGTCTTCTTACACGTAAACATGCAAATCTTTAACGAAAACCCTTTATAAGAGAATTTCGCAATTCACTGGAAATAAACTGCAATAACTAGGAATAGCATGTATAAACTATATTAAGACTATATTACTACTTTTTTGGGTACGAAAAGTCGATGAAATCAACACGAAGGGGCTTGACGGTGTCGTGGCTGAGGCCAGAAGATGATGGAACAGTTTTGAAGATCAGAGTAGGATAACGAAAGAAGAAGGTCGACTTTGGGCTTTCACAGTCTCATATTAGATCATGACAAAATTGGTTATTCCATGTCATAAACGAGAATAGAGTATGCCAAAAGGAAAAAAAAGTCCGTAGACATCAAATGAGAAAATCCTAGTTACATTAGGAAAGGAGGGGAGAGGGAAAAAAAAACATGACAGGGTGTTATTATATTATATTTAAAAAGTCAAAGCTTGAAAGAATGGTGGTTTGTTTGTTTCAAGTCCTTGTGTTGGAGAAAAAGGAGTTAGGAAGGATGTTGCTTTCTCTAACCTTTCTCCCAGATAGAGAATTGTATTAAACCTCTGTTTGCAGTCCCCCACCCCCACCTTGAAAATGGTATTTCCTCCACCATTTTTCTTGATTAGAAAGTTCATATGCTCCTCATGTGCGTTTGTCAGCTACTACTAGACAAGCACAACCCCTCTGTTAATTTCTCTCCCAAACCCTAATTTAATCCTCCCCTGTTTTCCTTAAAAAAGTAAACCCTTTCTGAGCTCTGATTGGTTGTCTTCCTCGTCTTTTTTATTGTGATTGAGAATTGATTGACCTCAGACCACAGGTGCCCACAAACTTAGAGCTCATCCAATAGCAATTTGAAAACACTTCATTGACGTCTCTGTCTCTTCATTGTTCTCTTTATAATAACTGAACCTCTAAGCTTTCCCTGTCAACGCTCCCTCTCAAATTTCACTCTAACTTATCCCATACTCTGTTTCTCCCTCCTTTTCCTTCGATCTGATTCGACGGGGTTCATTTGCTCTCAAGCCTTTCTTTTATAAAGGCGCGATTCCTAATTGCATGAAATATCTTGTGGGTAACTGAATTGACTCTGCACACAATCTGTTGGACGAAATGAGCAGGAGACCCAGAGTTCCTGCACCATCAACCTCTTACAACTGCGATTCAAGTAGCTGGCTATTTGGTGATGGAAACGCCTCAAATTGGAGCCACGAGGAGAACAAGATGTTCGAGAACGCTCTAGCATTGCACGACAAGGACACTCCTGACCGTTGGATCAAGGTTGCAAACATGATCCCTGGAAAGTCAGTTCGAGATGTGATCGAGCACTACAGGGAGTTGGAAGAAGATATAAGTGATATCGAAGCTGGGCTTATCCCTATTCCTGGGTATACAAGCAGTGCTTTTACTTTAGACTGGGCCGATGATTCTCACCTTGGATTTGATTCTCCTGGCGAAATCTACATTCCTGGAGGTAAGAGAAGCTCTTCCGCGAGAGCTATTGATCAGGAGAGGAAGAAAGGTGTTCCTTGGACTGAAGAAGAACACAGGTACAAAGCTTTTCACTCCATTCCATTATATAATGCTGATTTATCTAAGCTTAATTCTAAACAATTTGCAGGCAATTTCTGTTGGGGTTGAAGAAGTATGGAAAAGGAGATTGGAGGAACATTTCTCACTATTTTGTGACCTCAAGAACACCAACCCAAGTTGCCAGCCATGCTCAAAAGTTCTTTCTTAGGCAAATTTCAGGGCCTAAAGAGAAGAGAAGATCAAGCATACATGACATAACGACCATCCATTGTTCAGAAGAGAAAGATCCTTCAACAAGCAGCAGTACATCTCAGTCCTCACCGCAACAACAAGCTGACATCTTTGAATGGAAATACAGAAATGGAGGAGGAGGAGGAGGAGAAATGATTTTCAATCAATTTAGTGAAAACTCATTACAAGAACCTCCATGTCATATGTTCTCATACGGGCTTACACTGCAAGATCAAAACAGAGGTGGAGTTGGAGGGTCTCACTGCGAACCGTACAATACAATGTTTCAGTAAGAAGAAATGAGGTTTGGAGCCCCTCTATTAGTTAATTTCCAGGTATCATTTTCAGTGTGCATGGCTTAGCTTTATTTTTTAGGGTGAGTATTTGCATTTTGTATTCTTTCTGGAAGACATGATGATGATCCACTCCATGGTGGCCAATTTCTTGGTTGGCTTGTATAATGCCTATGTTTTAGAAGAGATTCTGGGTTATTCTCTGTCTTGTAATCTGATTTAATTCCCTATGGTTTTAAGAAATTATGCATAAAATGGGCAGTTGGGTTCTCTGTATCTTGCTTAATGTAAATATCAGAATCTTTACAATCTTCCATGGCGGAATCTTTACTATATGTTACACCTTTTTGTGTTACCTTGTACATTAATAAGTATGTCATTAGTTAGTGGCTATGGTTGAACATGAGTGGAGATTTACTATAAATCCTTGTTTAAAATCCTCGAAGCAAGAACAATGGTGGACTTCCATTGTTCTGTGAAAGTGGGTTTCATTTGACTAGAGAATATATTAATATTATGGATTTGTTTATACTGCTATCTTTTTGGAGCCTTTTGTGGAGTTATATGTAATAGGTTCTTAGTGGGAGTATTTTTTTTGTACAGTATAAGGTAATCTGAGATAGATGCTGAAGCCTTTGCTTGTGAGCAAGGCTACCTTTGCCCACTACTTTCTTTTCGATGCTTTTGACCGAATTCCAATGAATTAAAATTCATTATCTTCTGCAATTTGTAACACAATAAACTAATCACCTCTGCTGGCGAATAGTTTGGGTGGTTGTATATAAAAAAGGAAGGAGGAAGAAGACATGATTAGTGCTCTCCAATGGAGATTCATACTATTTTTGCAGTATATTAATGGAGTCTCTTGTGTTTCTTGCTATTCTTTTATGTTATTGTTTCTTGATATCTGTTCATGTTTTTTCCTCTGTCATATGATGTTCAGTGAAAAGAAGAACCACAACAGCTAGTATTGTCTTTTTACTACCCTCTAACTCGAACTCTAACTCTAAGTAATTGATTAAATAATCCAGCATCATGAAATTGAACTATGAATATTCCAGCTTGCCTTTATATTCCCTCTGAATAATTATATACTGGCTAGCTGTACTGTTACCCCATTCACCTCCAGAAGAAAGCAGAATGGAGATTCTTAATCTCTAATTGGTTATCTGGATTAGGGTTTTTAGTGGCTTATCTTCAGCTTTTTTTTAGTATCAAAAGGAAGAAAAAAAATATCTTGCACTATAATTGAGATAGGTTTGGAGCTCTCCATTCTCCATTGGTGAATGCTAATGTGCTTTCTTGTGGACCTTAAAGATCAATCCTTCTTGGAAACTGTAAATACATGTCTGTATATTCATGTTCATGGAGTGACCAAAAGAATGGGGAACATAAAGGAGGGGTAAAGGTGTAATTTTGACTCAAAGAAAACTTAATATTCAGAATGGATTGGTTAATCATTACTCCGTTTGTTTCAAAGTATTTGTGAGTTACACACAAATTAAGAAAAAATCACTTACAAAATTACCACTATTATTTTAGTTGAAAATCAAAAGTAATCATAATCACTAAAGTTTATACTACTAGGGGATAAAAATGTTCATATTTTGAGAAAAAATATCCAAAAGACAATTATTTTCTAACTGAATCTAAAAAGATGCCCTATCCGGATATAAATACATATTTTTAGATAAAATTTTATATAAATTAAGGTAGAATTTTCTTTTCCTAAATAGCTCTACTATCCTTGCAAAGGTATAAAACAATGTCTAGAGAAATAAATGAAATTTAACATAATAATTGTATAGGGAAAAATATGGTAAAAGTTAGTAAAATAACATGTATTTGTATAAAAGAAAATTGCTCTAAAATAACATATATTTGTATTCAAAGAGTAATTATTTTAAATGGAGGGATTATATAAAATGGTATTTATATATACTGGATTGTCTTAGTTTAGTGAAAAGTAATTGAGTGGGTTATAGTTAGTTTGGTAGAGCTTATAATGGTCTTTTTTTGTTGCTGCTAATGTAGAAACTTTCAAGTGTTTAGCAGAAGAGTAATTCAGAAAGACATCATTATTAAGAATTAAAATGGAAGCTTTGTCAAAAGGTAGGAGATGAAAATGACCCTTTGTTCAATTCATGTTTGACCCTTTATGTAGTTTGAGGGACTATGAGTGATCATAACATCAACTGAATCAAAATTGACCTTATCTCAATCACTGATGTCAAAGATAGAAATTCGTATGGAAAAAAAAATCATCATTAGCATTAATTTTGCACTTAAACAATGTCTTTATCAATTTAAAGACCAAATCTGAACCAAAAAATTACAAAAAACACAGATGAAAAAACAGGAGAAAATCATAAATAATTATTGGCTTATACCCTCCAAGAAAGCCTGCCAACTAATAGAGATTCCCTTCCCTTATTTTATTCAACTAACTTGAATTTCTACTACTCTGGATTCTCTGCTTGCTTGTTTGCCTTTAGTTTAATCATCTTCAAAGTTCTGATAACAAGGAATCTCAATCAAATTCAGCATTTGGGAAGATCAAGTGGTGGTGGAAGAACAGACTGATTTGGACCCTTTCCATTCTCCACTAAAAATGCCATCTTCAATCCCCATGTTGTGTGCACTTCTAAATGGCAATGCATAAACCATACCCCTGCAACCATATTCATGTGTTATAACTCATATACAAATATAACTGTCAAAATGTCAGTTTGATCAACTTGTTTATAGTTCAAAGAGTTTGATTACCTGGATTATCAGCTCTAAATCTGATGGCTGTCCACCCACCGGAAGGAACGGCTACTGTATTCCTCTCCACAGGATCAACCAGATTAAACCTCTTAGGATCCGATTTCGGGTTATAATTTCCTAAACCTCTACCTACCACAAAGAAGTTGAATCCGTGGAGATGGATTGGATGGCTTTCGGCTGTTATGATGCCAGTATCTTGTAGGACAAGCTGGACTATTGCGTTGTATGGGAGGCTATAGACTTTGGTGCCTGTGGTTGTTCTTAGGTTAGAGGGCCCTGCGCCGGTATAGTTGAACTTATGGGGCGGTTGTCCGGGGAAATCCTTGGTGAAAATGCCGTTTATGTTGAATATGTGCGCTTGCAAGAGCGCGGTCTTGGGCATAACGAACGTCATGTTGTTGATCGCGGCCACAATACGGCTCCCATTGGTTGCTTTGCATGTCGGGCAAGGGTTGATCCCGAGTCCGACTGTGAAGAGGAGGTCGTGGTCGATGTTTTTAGGGACCCGAGCAGGGTACTTGGCTGAGTTCAGGGCTCTGAGGGATCTGTAAAACTTGTTGACCAATGAGGTTGAGTTTTGGAGGGGCGGGCTCGTGAGGAATGTTGGGACGGGCCCGTTAGAGGTGACGGGTCCGGAGTAGCGAACGAGGGCTATGCCTGTAGCGTTATCGACTGCCACTGGGGCATCCATGAAGGGAGAGACTGATACCATGTACTTGGCTCCTGAAGGGGCTTTGGTGGCCTTGAGAATGGCATTGGTCGTTTGGCCTGGGGCGATGATGATCGTGTCGGTTTCAAAGGGCTTGACGTATGTGGCATCGACCTCGACAACCGTGAGCTTATGGCCCGCGATTTTGAAGAAGAGCTCCTCATTGAGTGCAGCATTGACGAGGCGGAGCATGTAGGTTTTGTTGTTTTTGACGTGCAAGTTGAACGCTCGTTGCCCGTTGCAGCCTTGTACAGGCTTTGGTTGACCGTTGATGGTGTGGCCGTCTGATACATTTGGCGCCAACCCCGACTTCATGGCTTGGTTGATCACCGCTTCTGTATCTGACTTCCACCATTCTCCTGTAAACAAACAAACATGTAAACGTTAAGACCGATCTAAGAGGCAGAGTCTGCATAACCAGAAACCCCTCTAAAATATGATTAAGGGGGCGTTTGATATCCATATCAGGATATCCAGTATTGGTAAGGGATATCAGTCATACATCCTTGATAGTATCAGAGATGATACCCATACTCATACTGATACATCCTTGAGTATAACTGATATTATATCGATACTCATATCCGATATCTCAAATATTGTGTGAGCTGACCTAAGACAACAACAACTTCCTTGTTGGGCTTTGGGAAGGGATAAGGAACTCCAAGCTTGGGCAAAACGACGATAGCACCATGGACCGTGGCCCTAAGCCAGAGGATGTGGGCGTGCCAGAACAGTGTTCCCCTCTGACCCGTTATGGTGAAGTTGTACACGTAACTTTGACCCGGCTGGATCGGGCATTGTGTGATGTATGCAGGCCCGTCGGCCCAGCCCGTTCTCAGCTGCCGGATCCCATGCCTATAAACATCCACATTAAGTACCACAGTCCATATAACAAGACGTGCATAAGTATGTGTTGTGTGTACTTACCAATGAATGGAGACATTGTATTTGACATGGTTTGTGACCTTAATAAGCACATTATCATCTTCCCTAGCATAAAGAGTAGGCCCGGGAAATTGCCCATTTACTGTCACAATGGGCTTGCTAGAGCAAAGCCTGGTGTAGTTCTTCATCACCACCTGTTCATTTATGATTTGTTAATATTCTATCTAGATACATATATTGTTTCATGAGATAATATGATGTGAAAAATGATTATTAGAATGAGAATGTGAGATTTCAGTTCTACATGCACGTATTATGTATGTGTATGGACTTTTCGATTATATACACATAAAATAATATTAATTCATACCAACAAAAATCAATGCATATACGTGAATACATTGATTTTACTCAAAAATATGCAACATTCTCACGTGAATACCTTCTTTGTAATTTCTTTAAACAACACATGCATGCATGAATGATTTAGTACTAGCATCAATCACATACACGTTTTGCTCTATGTTGTATATTGTTTCAACACAATTCAAGAGCTGCATTATACTTACATTGAACTTGTAATGGCGAACCCGACATTCGACCAAGACAGATGAAAACCACAAGAAGGCGAAAAAGACAAGAAAACGAGCCCCAGGAAACGCCATTTTACGTCTTTGAATCTATTCTCTCGTCTCAGTGACCTTCTTCTTGTAGTTGTGTGTTGAATGTTGTTTTGCTTTGGATTGTTTCTTTGGTGTTAGTGTGTGTATATATATGTATTGATCTTTAGTGCTTTAGGTGTTTGATCGACCCTTATGCAGCAACCATGTTGCTACGCTGTCGTTTTACTTAGGTGAAGGAATAGCTGGGCAAAAGATGGCTTAAGCAACAACTATTTTACTTAGGTCTCTTAGTTTTCTTTTATGTTACATAACATACATTTGGTGGACCTACCACAGCTTTTGCAAGCCAAGCTAATATCAAATCACTAATTGATCATTAATTTAATTTTGTCATTTTGGTCCTCTAATATTCCCTCTAAGATGCCTATGCATATGCTTGTTTAGTATTGGTTATCTGGTATACATATAGAACAATCATATACACTATTGAAATAATATTCCATCCCACTCAAAATATCAGTCCTTTTAGGAGTTTAAATTTAGTTGTCATTTAAGCTACCTTTCGTTTCATTTTTATCATTATCTGTTTAATTATGCTTTACTATTTTCTAAATTCTTTTTAATTATTCATCCTCTCTCTTCTAGAATGATGGGCTTAAAGATCAAACTTTATGACTTTCAATAAATTAAATGTGGTCATCAAATATTTTTTAATTTGTGTAATTCAGATATTGTTAGCAAACTGAACACTGGATGAGCCGGTCCTAGACACCCCTAAGCCTTAGAATTGGTTGGATCATGGTTTAGAGTCAAGTTCATGAACATTCTAACCGGCGCTTTAATTATATTTTCGATTAAGTGTTGATGTTTTTAAACTAACTTTTAAAGGTTTTAAAATAAGTACATAAAGTTAAGTTTTATAACTAACTTTAAGTATTAGAATAAATACTTAAAATATTAAGGTTCAAGCATCCAGACCAAAATTGCAGGCAAGGAAAAAATAGGCGCGGATCAAGTTGAAACAAAAACCATAATCGGTCGGACAATTGACCACATTAAAGTTCAGGTTTAGGTTCAATTAAAGGATGAACCTTGAATCGGGATTCATGAATTAAAATTACGGTTCATAAACCAAAATCAACACTAATTTTAGGCTAAACGATTATTATTTTGAATTGGATAGAGTATCACATAAGGGATTCTTGTTTTAAATACCCCAAATTTGTAGGATACTTTCCAGTACTACCCTAAACTTTTCACCCATGCCTTTTGAGGTTATTTTGTGAAATACTAAAAAGATGGATATGTTCATTGCAATTATCCTATAAGAAAGAGACAGGGAGTGCCAAATATGCAAAAGAATGGGTGGGAAATAGCTTTCAGATTGTTCTTCTTGTTTACAAGCCAAGACTGTTCTATTTGAAGCCAGCGGCGACCGGTGGGTATCTCTACTAAACTCGTATAGACCATGTCTCATTTCATATCTGTCAATTTCTCTCTGATTTCGAATTGATGGCCAAATCAAACTCCACTTTCAGGAATTGAGCACTTTAATATGGATGGCACCATTTAACAAACTGCACCTTAATTTACCTTTTTTTCATTCTTGGTGGGAGGAACCCATCAAATCTGAGCTCACAAACCTTAAAAACCTAAGAGTTTGTTTGTTATGGATGTCTAGATATCAAGGATGGGTTCCAAATATCACTCATTCATATATTTTTTGGTATCATCAGTGTATGATGTATGTGTATGAGTCCAAATTAACAGGCCCAACAGAGTTTGTTACGTGTATGAGTCAAATTGACAGGCCCGAGTGAGCAACCTCCAAAAAGCCTAAGATCAAATCGGTCCAATTGCACTAAATTTCCCAAAAGAGAAAGTATAAATGGCTCGAACTCCACTCCACACCCCACCCGATGAAGTCATATTCATATTCATATACATATACATATTTGATGTTTTATATCATAAACCAGACTCTGTCATTTCATCCAACACCACAAAGCTGACCTCACTCTGAAAGAGAAATGTAGAATCATTTTTCAGTAGAGAAGAATGAATCTTGCAGCTGCAAATTGATAACTTGGCAAGTGGATATTCATGGTACCAATTATACCATTTAAAAAGGGTCAAATATCGGACCGTTGGACCCAACGGCTATATGTATAGTTAAAATAGTCGTAATAATAAATGAACACTCCTTTACACCCGACGTAGAAACCGATTTCAATTCCACCATTTTCAGAGATGTCATCAAACAAAGAAGCTGTATTCTCATCAACCGAAGACGAAAACCCGGTAAGTTCACTACTAACAAACACCTTAAAAGCACATTTCATCACAAAATTCAAAATCTTCTTATCTGCAGAGCAACAAAAACGCCCAACTAACCGACTATTCAACCCACTTCCAAACCGAAAAAGAGTGGCAAGATCGTAATTCGATGCTAGAATGGGCGCGTAGCATAGGTCGAGAATTCAACATGGTCCTCACCATTAAAACCTCATGGAAGAAGAGAGTAATCTTAGCCTGTGAAAGATCCGGACAATCCAGACCGAAGAAGAAGAAACCGAATCCAGGTGAAGTTCAGAAAGAGCCTATTCGAAGAAGACGAACACCCACAAAAAAGAGCGGTTGTGAGTTCGAATTAGACGGAGTCATGAAGAAAAACGGAGCATGGGAATTGAGTGTAGTATGCGGAGTTCACAACCATCGTCTTCCAAAGAATCTGGAAGGACATGCATTTGCAGGAAGGATGACAATGGAGGAGAGAGATGATGTTAAGAAATGGTCTGAAGCTCAAATTGCCCCAAAGAAGATACTTTCTATGTTACAAGAGAAGTACCCAAACAATTTGACATCATTGAAGCACATATACAATTTTAGGAAGGATATTGGGAAGAAGAACTCATGTATTTCGCTACATTCGTGCGATGAATTTAGTGTGTCCGGAATGGAGGAAGAGACGCCGAGTTTAGGGTTTGTCCATTTAGGGTTTAACTGGGGGTTTCAGAATGTGGATGATTTCATGTTCGCTTTTATAACGAAGGTTACAGAAGTGGTATCAGACGGACATTGTGGATATAGGTCACTGGCTGAGTTGTTAGGTTGGGGACAGATAGAGTGGAAGAAAGTTCGGATTGAGTTGGCGGGGGAGATGTTGAGGAATAAAGAGTTGTACGGTGCGATACAACCTCAACCCATCCCGATTAACGAACTAATCCGAAACGTAAACTTTTTAGCGGAGAACTGTACACCTAAACACTGGCTCGAGATGCCGATTGTCGGGTTGGTTTTTGCCACGAGATACCAGGTGGCGCTTGTTTTATTGTCATGGAGTGGGGCCCACACGTGTTTGCCAATGATTGCAAATGAACCGAATTCGAGTCCTCCAACGAGTGTTCTTACGTTGGCGTTGGTAGGAAGCCGTAACCATTTCGTGCCGGTAAGTTGACTCGTTCATGTTTCATTTTTTGTGTGACACGTTTATGTAAATGAACATTAATGATTTTCTTCTTCTTCTTCATTTTAGGTATGGTTGAGGGAAGATGCACCTCTTCCTCCAACTCCGGTCGAATGGAGAGATTTTCATCATAGTAGTGTTAATGGTTGGGACGAACCATTTCATAGTAGGATCGAGGAGTTTCAGGCGTATCGTATCGATTATGGACGTCCCATTGCTTGAGTTATGTTAGGAGTAGTTAGTACTTGGTACATTAGGTAAGAACACTGGTCCTACTCCTATTCAGTGCATGTTTTGGGCTTAATTTTGTATCAGTAAATGTTCAAAATAGTAGTACTACAACAGTGACTGCACACTGGTTAAGAATGGTATGCAGATGAAAATTGGAGATGTGCGTTTTGGGCCAGAATATATTGTTGGGCCGTCACTGATTAGTACACCCATAAACATCCATTATGCAATGATGAAAATGTATTGAAATTATACATAGAAGAAACTGAACTAATATATCTGCATTACGTTTACAAGAAACATGTCAAAGTACCATCCTCTTACATATTTTTGACTAACATAACTGCTTTACGTTTATAAGAAATGTTTGGGCCACACATTTTTGGGCCTCGTCCGAGAAAGCTTGAGGGAAGTTCATGAGCCACGAACGCAGGAGTGAGGCCAGAGTTAGTTACTCCATGAAGTCCACGATCCGTAAAACACTCCAACAGCTCCATCCGAACGTTGGGCTGCTTTGGGGAGGATCGTTCAGTTCCGAGAATCTCGCCCCACGATCCAAACCGAATGAGGCTAATATATATGCGTTTTTTGTTCATTTCGGAACACAAGCTCACCATTAACAATCGCACTCTATATTCTCAATATTTTGTACTCTCATAAGCACATTATTCTTGTAACCGATCACCTTTATCAATTACAAATTCATTTCAAAGATTATTGTTCGATCGTCGGATCCCATTCACTAGGCAATTTAGTCCGATCTCAGGATCAAGTTTTTTGCCCCAAAATAATTTGGCTCCCACCGTGGGGGCTTCGGTCGATTCAAACCTTTGAAATTCACACCTCCTACCATCATCCGATGGCTCATTCTTCAACAAAAATGCTCTCAGACCAGTCCGACGATCTGCTCCCCGGAAACAACAACGACAACACCATGATCGAGAAAACCCCAGAACCTCGAGATACCCTTCATCCGGGGGCAACGTTGAACGAGTCCCACCAACTGGAGGAAATGAGTCGCACCATGGAAGCCCTCCAACAAGAGCTTGCCGACCAGCGTCAGTGCCACGACACCCTAAGTGAGACTCTGGCTGCCGAAAACGCCAAGTTAGCCAACGGAATGCTTTGTTGAAGACACAAATATAGTCTGTTGGCTCCAACGCCCAGAGGTCTTGGAGAACTGGAGAGCTGGGCGAAACTCAAGTCCGTCTGAACCTGGACGACGATATCATAACCCCACACGACGTAACACACCCCGAAATGCGTCAAGAAGTCCATAACCTCATTCGTCTTAACCCCACTGTCACCAATCCAAACGACATCCTCACTCCTGTGGACCCGGAAACGGGACGACAGGCCCACGTGCAACCTCCGCAGGACGAACAAGAAAGGAAATTCAACTTTCTGCTGACCCAAGCGCTTGAAAAGTACATGAAGGTGGTGGATGCACGCCTTGCCCGGATCCCGGGTGTCCCTCTCCCTATTGAGAGGGAGGACGTAAGGAGATACAGCGAAACCCCATTCACCGAAAACATTGCCCGAGTCAGGATCCCCAAAAAGTTTCATAAACCTAATATGACACGTTATGACGGAACGTCCGACCCCGACGAACATATTGTCATGTATAAGAAAATGCTTACGGCGACCTCCGTCTCCGAAAGAGACAAAGAGGCGGTCATGTGTAAGATCTTGGGACTCCTTTGTCAGGACCGACTTTGACATGGTTCACCCGACTACCCTACAGATCCATAGCGTCTTTCACCGACCTCGTCGATGCGTTTAAAACCCAGTTCGCTAGCAGCCGCCGATTAGAACAGCAATCCAGCGACCTATATTACATTATCCAGAAACCTAACGAACCACTTCGAGAGTATCTGAGCAGGTATAACAAGGAGAAGGTGGAAATCCTGAACTGTGATGTCCCCACATCGGTCCAAGCATTTAGGCACGGACTGATACGAGGGAGCGAACTGTACAAAGAACTCACCAAATACCCTTGCCTGACCTTCGAAGACGTTCAAGCCAAAGCACTTGCTCATATACGACTCGAAGAAGACGAAGAGCCCTTCAAGACTAGTCCAGGATTCGACCGCATTAACAGACGGTCCACTAAGGAACCTAGAAGCCACCCGTACCCACGGGAAGAGAGGGGCAGACCTGATCCTATCCGCGAAAAGCCCAACGGATGGAAGGAACGTCCGGCTCTTCCCCCCAAGGTACATTCCTATAACTTCAGTATATCAACTGCCGAGCTGGTCAAATCCCTGGACAGGTACACGAAAGACGTCATATGGCCTAGGAAGAGCGACAAGCCGAAGTCCAGAAAAGACATCACCCGGTCGCGCGCCTACTTTCCTTGGGACATCTGAAAGATGTGATTTCGGAAAAAGGTAGGGCGACTCTCGAACAGAGGGATAAGGTAACATCTGAACGACCGTTATCTCCACGACCTGAGAAAATTATCAACTATATCACAGGGGGACCGGAGATATGCGGTATTACTTATTCAGCAGCCAAAGGGCATGCTAAAAGTAGGATCATGGATTCACCCCTGCCGTCAGAATGTAGGAGTAATAGGACCGTTTCGATGATTCCTATTACTTTCGACGATTCTGACGCTGGCGGTGAGGACCACCACGACGGACTGGTCATTTCATTATCTATTGGGGACTGTAGAATCCGACTTATCTTGGTAGACACTGGTAGCTCCACTAATATGATTAATCTAAGTACTCTCACGGAAATGGGGCTAAGCGAAAAAGATACCAACTCCGACTGAATACCTTTAGTCCGATTAGTGGTGAAGTAAAATATACACTTGGAGACATCGTCCTACCCGTCTACGCTGGAGGCGTTAATCTTCAGGTAAACTTTAACGTGGTAGACTGTGAGTCTCCCTATAATTGTATAATGGGCAGGCCATGGATCCATGCAATGAAAGCCGTCCCTTCGACGTACCACCAGAGCATCAAATTTCCCACAGACTGGGGAATTCAAGAAATCAAAGGGGATCGAAAGATGGCCCAAGAATGCTACGCCTCCACCATGAAATCGACCTTTCATGATAAGACCGATTAGCAATTACAACCTTTGAGGATGGATTGATATATCGAACCAAAAACCGAGAAACTCGACGAAGTAGTACTTGATCCAGCCTCGCCCGAAAAGAAAGTCCGAATAGGCTCCGATTTAGACGATCAAAGCCGAGAACAAATCCTTACCTTCTTAAGGAATAATAGTGATTGCTTCGCCTGGTCGCACGAAAACATGGTCGGAATACCGCCAGATATTATCTCTAACAAACTGAATACGGATCCTAGATTCCCGCCCGTGAAACAAAAACGGAGAAAGTTCACCCCGAACGAAATAAAGTGGTCGACGAAGAAATATCCAAACTGTTGAGCGCGGGAAAAATCAGAGAAGTGAAATATCCAGAGTGGCTAACCAACGTAGTGGTCGTCGGAAAGAAAAACGGAAAGTGGAGCGTTTGCGTGGATTTCACCGATCTGAATAAAATGTGTCCAAAAGACTCCTTCCCACTCCCACACATTGATGCGCTCATCGACGCCACTGAAGGGCACGAGATGCTTAGTTTCATGGACGCCTTCAGTGGCTACCACCGGATACAGATGCATCCGGATGAACAAGAAAAGACTGCGTTTATAACCAGTCAAGGGACGTATTGTTACAAGGTAATTCCCTTCAGGCTAAAAAACGCCGGGGCCACCTACCAACGACTCATGAACAGCATGTTCAAGGACCTGATCGAATATACGATGGAAGTCTATATTGACGATATGTTGGTTAAGTCCAGAGAAAAAGACGATCATGTAAAGCATTTACAAGAAAGTTTCGACATCCTGCGACGATACAGAATGAAGCTGAACCAGGCCAAGTGTTCATTCGGAGTTTCCTAAGGAAAATTCTTGGGACACCTAGTCAGTGAAAGAAGGATTGCTGCCAGCCTAGAACAGGTCCAAGAATTTCTCGATCTGAAGGCCCCTCAAAGTGTAAAAGACGTACAGAAGCTGACAGGAAGAGTGGCGGCCCTCAATAGATTTATCTCCAAGTCATTGGACAAATGCAAGCCTTTCTACGATGCGTTGAAGAAAAACAAGAGTTTAAGTGGGAAGAGGAACATGAGACGGCTTTCCAAGAACTAAAGAAATATCTGGCAAATCCTTTACTCCTTGCCAAACCAAAAGTCGACGAGCCTCTGCCACTCTTTTATCCGTGTTAGGTTCGTCCGTCAGTGCGGTCGTAGTAAGGGAGGAAGACGGGAGACAATTACCAGTCTATTATTCCATTTGGTCGCTATTACCAGCCGAAACAAGGTACTCTCCACTAGAAAAACTTTTCCTCGCCTTAGTAACAGCTGCCAACAAGCTCAAGCTCTATTTCGAGACTCATACGATCGTGGTCCGGACAAACCACCCACTCAAGGCCATAATGCGAAAGCCAGAGAACACTGGGAGAATGGCTAAGTGGGTTATACACCTCAGTGGTTACGATATCGAATTCGAGCCAAGAACAGCAATCAAATCTCAAGCTCTCGAAGATTTCGTAGCAGATTTCAGTCCGACCATAGAACAGGAGGCAGTTCGCGGACGCGTCAAGGTCAGCAATGACAAATCTATGGGTATCTGGACGCTACACACGGACGGAGCCTCCAATTTGAGGGGAACGGGGCTCGGTGTCATCTTGAAATCTCCTCGGGGGGATAATATAGCTCAAGCCGTTCGATGCGAATGGGAAGCAACGAATAATGAAGCTGAATATGAAGCACTCATTTTCGGCCTACACCTAGCATTGGATCTGTCCATCAAAATACTGAAAATTACTTGTGATTCTCTGCTCATTGTCAATCAAGTTCGGGGATCGTTCGCCGCCAAGGATGAACAAATGATCTCATACTTAGAAGTCGTCCAGACTCTTATGGCGAAGTTGGAGGAGATTAACATCCAACAGGTCCCCAGGGAACAAAACACACAAGCCGATGCACTGGACAACCTTGGATCGTCCTTACATCCTGCGAAGTTTCCTAATATTCCGATCGTCCATGTCACCACCCCCGCGCTACCTACTATCGCAAGCAACCTCGTTGAAGTCCTAAACATCGGCGACTAGAGCGGAGATCAGACTCGGGCGGAAGATGAGTGGACAAAACCCATCGTGGACTGGAAGCTGAAGGACATCCTTCCTAACGATAAACTGGCCGCGAAAAGACTAACGGTACAAGCTCTATCTTACGATATAATTGATTCAGTCCTTTTTAGACGATCAACCTCGGGGCTTTTACTCCGATGCGTTAACACGGACGAAGTACAGAAGTTGCTACATTCTGTCCACGACGAAGAGTGTGGCAACCACACGGGAGGGCGCAATCTCGCATGTAAAATAAGACGATTAGGGTATTTATGGCCATATGAATGCGGACGCTATGGCACACACTAAAAGATGTGACGCGTGTCAACGTCATGCACCAGTCCCTCATCAACCGTCAGAACTCTTACACCCCACTCTCTCCCCTTGGCCTTTCATGCAATGGGGTTCCACCGGCGCCCGGGCAACGTGTATTCTTCTTGGCAATGACGGACTATTTCTCCAAGTGGATCGAGGCAGAAGCCTATAGAGAGGTAAAGGAAAAACAAGTCATTTCATTCAATAAGCGAAATATCCTATGCAGATTCGGGCTTCCCTTCGAGATAGTCTGCGATAATGGTTCTCAGTTCATCGGACGAAGGACTAGAGAGTTCTGCATTCGATGGAACGTCAACTTAGTCACTTCGATGCCCCAATACCCGCAGTCCAACGGACAAGCAGAGGCCAGTAATAAAGTCATCATAAGTAACCTCAAAAAGCGACTAGAAGGAGCCAAGGAAAATGGGTTGAGCACCTTCCCTACGTCCTAAGTTCAGACAGAACCACTCCAAAGAGTTAACCGGACAATCTCGCTTCTCACTGGTGTACGGATGTGAAGTTGTGATCCCGACAGAATTGATAGTCCCTACGGCTCGTTACAGGCTGCAAATGCCGGCCCAAAACAACGACGAATTAACCCACAATATCTACACGATTGACGAACTAAGTGAAAATGCACGACAACGGACAATCACGCATCAACAACAAGTGGCTCGGAGTTAAAATATGAACGTTAGGATCAAAGTCTTCAAACTTGGAGACTAGGTGCTACGGAAAACTTTTCATAACACAATCGACCCGCGGGATGGAAAACTAGCACCTCAGTGGGAAGGACCTTATTGCATCACCGAGATAGTTGGAAATGGGGCTTACAAACTTTGTTCCATCGACGGAGAAGACCTACCCAGGAGTTGGAACGCAACTCATCTTAAACGGTACTATTTTTAGGTACGCACGTATATTTCATATTCAGGTTAAACTCGGAGAACAATTATCAAACATCACAATTATCTAACGGGTCAAACCCCGGACTCTTGTCTTTTGTCAATTAGTTCGTTACAGGTAACATCCCGAGCCAGAAGACTCACATCATGGATCCACGCATTTACTACTTATACGAGCTCAACATACATACACGATCGATCGTTTCACAAGGGTTTGCAAATGAAATTTGGCACGCCGTACCCTGTGAACCTTATACTTTGTATAAGGTCTGTACAAAACCAAAACCGCTTATTATATGGTGTTAACTAGCGACTATTAGATTAGGTTTAGTGGTGTTTAGGTACTTAACGAGGGGTATTCCCGGAATCCGGTTTGGAGTTCATTTATGGATTAGCGGGATGCTCGTAAGCGGTTTTGAGTGGTTTTATTATGGAGATCCCGATTGTGCTCACTTTTAGTGCATTCGGGATGGAGCTAAAGGAAGTATGCCACGCCTACACCCCAGGAGAAGCCGAGCTGCCTCGACGCTTATAGAAGATCGAATTCCATCTCAGGAGAAGTCACGACCGAGATGGAGCATCACTACCGGGATTCAGCCTCAGTTGGAAACGTCGCGATCGAGACAGGTATGTCACGATCGTGACTTGGCCGCAGTTGAGGTGTCACGACCGATATCCTCTATAACAATCATGACCATCCACAAGACTGAGAACTGGAGCAAAATCACGATCGTGACCTCTGTGTCACGATCGTGACGCGGACACGGACAACCCATTAATTGAAGATTTGATCCGAGATTTTATTAGTTATTTCCACATCTTTTGATTTATTTGCATTTATTTTTATTCCCTTTTATTGGAGACTATATAAGCCTTAGGAAATTAGGTTAGAATCATCTTTACTTCATTATTCCTTCACACTTTCATTTACGTAGAATTCAGCAGCAGCCAAGAGAAAGCTTCCACCTTTGTTCCACTTTCACCATCTTCCCTGGTTTGTTTTCCCATCAATCATTCATATGTATTCATTGCTTTCGATGGCTATGTCTGGATAAGTTCAGTATAGTTCACTCTTTAGGCTGAAGCCATTGTTCTAGTTTTTTTGTGAGAATTCTAATATTTATGTTTTAAAGTTTAATTTCAGGATTATTTTATAATCTCTTGTGCTTTATTAGTTTCATTGATTGATCTTAATTTTATCTAGGTTGCAAACTAGGTTAATTAGTATCCATCATATTGCTAGGCTTGGTAATTTGATTTGATAAGTTTTGTCTTTAGGTAGCGAGCAGAATTTGCATAGACTATTTGCGAGTGCTTATTGTGTAGAGATTATAAGCCTGTGTCGAGTATCGGCGATTTGATAATGGTATTGCATAGGCCTACTTATCTTTGATCTTCATGTTGTTATGCTTTTGAATCTTGGGATTTCCTTGGTTATTGGATAATAAGGGTCTC
Organism: Phyllobates terribilis; assembly: GCF_046119375.1. NCBI lineage: Eukaryota > Metazoa > Chordata > Amphibia > Anura > Dendrobatidae > Phyllobates > Phyllobates terribilis. The sequence goes on along the minus strand of NW_027369613.1, from coordinate 11,498 downwards.
TAGGACTATTTGGACTGGTTGCTATTTACGAACAAAGAGTAGGACAACCGGATTAACCAATTCAGAATATAAGTTAGTAGAATTCGATGATCAACATTCCAATTGAATATTGCACTGATGCTAGGAGTGAGCTTCATACCCATAATTGTTTACAACCCAACCAATATTGCTTTCACACTTGCTTAATTGCTTAGTTATTAAGATCACACATAAAAAAACCCCAATAGTTACTTACTAGGTAGCATAATAGGAAATAAACTATCATTCTGGCTCTCTTGGGATTCGACCCCTGCTTACCACTTTACTAATGGATTCGTTAGTTGGGTATCTTTGATAGGCACAACGACTTTTAGCCTCATCAAATATTGGCACCGTTGCCGGGGAGCCAACTGTTATAGTTTATTTCTTTTTGTGTTACTACTTTAGTGTGGACCTATCTTATGGTCAACACTCGTGCTACTGATTCAAATTTGCTTGATTTCAATCCAGAGATAGAGCGGACGCACTTGCGCAACCTGCGACAATCTCTACAGAACCTTGTGATCGAATCAATGGCTGCAAGAACGTTGCGAGAACTTACGGCCCAGATCTGACGCAACAACACCTGGGAGTAACGTTGCCTGCCTTGAATGCTGGTGTTACGTTCGATCTCAAGACTGGTTTCATCAATCTGCTACCAAAATTCCATGGCCTGGTTGGGGAAGACCCGATTATGCATCTGAGTGAGTTTCACGACATCTGCAGCTGCAGTAAGCCGAGTAACGTCACCGACGAGCAGATAAAGATGAGAGCTTTTGGTCTTACGCTGAAAGATAGTGCGCGACAATGGTACTATTTGCTACCCACAGGGAGTATCGACACTTGGGAGAAGCTACACAAAGCCTTCCTTAGTAAGTATTTCCCGTCCAAGAAGGTTGTTGCTTTGAAAAGAGCGATTGCTATGGTGGAGCAGCATGATGACGAGTCGTTGTACGACTACGTCGAGAGGTTCGCGATATTATGTGTTAGCTGCCAATTCCATGGGTTTGAGGAGAAAGACTTGGTGACCCACCTTTACAATGGGTTACTTGATAATGAGAGAAGGCTAGTAGACGCTGCTTGTAATGGTAGTGTGCTGAATTTGACTCCTACTGAAGCCAGAGTCCGAATAAACAAAATTGCTGAAGGGACTAGGAGTTTTGGGAGGACGTATACAAAGAGAGGAGCTAGTGATGTAAGCTCCGAAGATCCTAGATGGAAGAGTGAGATCACTGAGTTGAAAAGTATGATCAATAATATCACCATCGGTAATCAGAAGCCATTATGACTATGTGCCATATGCGCAGATGAGCGCTACCCTACCGATATGGGCCCGCAACTCCAGGACCCGACGATTGCTGAAGTTCCCACGGTGGGAGGTTCGGACCTCCTAGGCCTCGCTACGACCAAAATAACAATTATAATCAGCGAGGCAATGATAACCCTGGGTTTAGGAGAAACGATCCGGTTGGTGGACAAAATCAAGGCTACTACTAGAATCAATACTAGAACAACCCCTACCGTGCTCCGTACCCCCCGCAAACCGAAGATCCATCAACAAGGGAGATGCTGCAAACATTGCAAAGCACTTCACATCACATGTTCAAGCCACGGAGTCGAGCATAATGAATCTAGAGAAGCAAGCCATACAACTAGCGAAGGCAGTCAATAATTTAACACAACAGAGCTCATGCAAGTTACCGTCGCAAACTGTAGTAGCTCCGAGAGAAAATGTAAGTGCCATCATGATACAAAGTGGACAAAAACTAGACGAAAAGATGGAAGGAGAGATGCTGCAGGAGGTAACTGGGCGGTTGTCACAACCGAGACACCAACATCACGATCGAGACTTTGCCCCAGTTGAAACGTCACGATCGAGACAGGTTGATCATGACCGAGATGATGGTGATTTGGTTTCCGAAAAAGTTGACGACGAAGGTCACGACTGTGACAATGTGTCACGATCAAGACTAAGCCACAATTTTCACCATCACGATCGTGACCAGATATCTTGACCGAGACCCAGTGCTGATGTTCGTGACTCTAGACCGCTAAGTGCCGACGATGAATATGAGGACAGAGGCGACTTCAAGCTAAGACAAGAAAACTATGTGAGGCCCAACTTTCCTCCGTTGTACTACGAGAAACCACCTGCACTATTCCCAGAGGCCTTGAAAGACACGCGCAGACCTGCGAATGACAAGGAAATCTTCGAAACGTTTAGTAAGTGTGAGGTGAACATCCCTTTGCTTAAACTCGTCAAGAGTGTTCCGCGCTATGCTAAGTTCTTGAAGGAGCTATGCACCATAAAGAGGAACCAGAAGCTGAAAGGGAATCAAAAGGTGCAAGTAAGCGAGAGAGTTTCTGCGGCCATCCAGCATAAGATAGCAACTAAGTACTCGGACCCAGGTATGGTTAGTATTCCATGTACTATTGGTAAGACTAAAATTGGTAGGACCATGCTAGATTTGGGTGCTTCTATTAATGTTCTATCTTATTCATCATACAAGTCGCTAGGAATAGGACCCCTGAATGAAACAGGGATTGTGATTCAGCTAGCTGACAGGTCTATGGTTTACCCGAAAGGGGTAGTCAAAGATGTGTTGGTTTATGGTGGATAATCTTGTATTTCCTGCAGATTTCTATGTGTTGGATATGAATCATGATGCGCAAGCTGCACCTATCCTTTTGGGTAGACCCTTCATGAGAACAGCCAAAACTAAGTTAGATCTAGACACCAAGGTGCTTACACTCGAGTTTGACGGGGATGTTGTCATTTTTAACATATATGAAACTACGACACAACCCCCGGATGATAACTCGGTATTTTCTATCAATGAGGTTATTAAACCCTCTGAACTATGTTCGGATGCACTGCGCGCCCCGCCCCTAATTCTGCTTTGGGCGGTAGCCCCACCTCTCTAACCCCACATGGCAAGAAACCTGCTAGTACTGTTGTGCAGGTTACAAAAAAACAAGTGCACAACCCCAAGTTAAGTCTAAGTGTGGGGAAAGTAAGAAGAAAAAGGTAAAGAAAAGGTGGAGAGTCGCAGAGGTGAATGGTCTAAGGTTCAAACCCTTCCATAACTGGTTCATACAAGAGATTCTGAAATCGGAGGTTCCAAAAGGGACCAAAAGATGCTGGTTGAATCACTTTACGTCATGCCACAACGATAACTAAGGCGCTGATCGGGAGGCAACCCGAGGGAGCATTACTAACTTTTCTCCCATTATTCTGTTTTGTTTTGGTTTCTTTTACAGGGAATAGCGGAACTAGCATCCAGCAGTCATCGGAGGAGGACAACTCCGATCACATACCACAACAACTCGTGTCACGATCGTGACACTATGTCACGGTCGTGATGCGGTCGATCATTACCCCCCTTTACTCCTCACAACCAAGATAGCACCACAACACTCCATGGTTCTTCTTCCTCTTCCCTTTTTATGGTGTCCTCTTTTATTGCATTGAGGACAATGCGCGATTCAAGTGTGGGGAGAGGAGTTGACTTGTTGAGGTGTTTGCTGCTGATGTTTTTGGTGCTTTGCTATTCTGTTGTTTTTATGTTTTTGAGTCTATGCTGATGTGTTTTGTTGTTTTTCTATCTATCGAGTGTGTACCGGATATTTCTTGAACCTTTGCTTTTATTAGTAAAAGAAAAAAGAAAAAAGAAAAAGAAAAACCCAAGAGAGTAAGAAGTGATTGGATCGAAAAGGGGGCTCCAACAACAACAAAAAAAGACAAAAGAACCAGACAAGTAAAAATAGATAAAAAGGAAAAGGTGGGTGCCTGAAAAAAATAAAGAAAGAAAAGAAAAGAAAAACATAGTTCCTACCACTTTAGAATTTTGGTGAAAACCCGAAAGGGCGCCGAGATTACATTGTTTGTGATTATTTGATTAATTGCATTATTTTTTTGGCGTCGGAGACATAAGAAGGGAGTTGAAGGATTGTCTCGGGTTTTTAGGATTCAACAAGGAGGGATAAGAAGTTAGTAATTAGCCTTTTATTCTTCTGTTCTTGAGCTTATTGACATCCGTACTTCGCATGCTCACCCTTTTACTATTTCATTAGATTTGTTACACATTATTGGCGGTTGTATTAGATTCTAGGATTAGATTTCTATTTCTTGGAGTTGGATGCATATTGTTGTGGTTGTGCTATGCAACTTTCTTGATTAGTATTGGTGGTTGTGATGTATGGTTTGATGACATTAATTAGTGGTTTAGGAAATTAATTGAAGAGGAGGTATAAGAAGTGTATAAGCGAGTGGGAGATTCGATTTTTATCTTCATTATCACTATATATGTAGCCTTACCCTTAGAGGAGATTAGGAGTCCACTTGTGCTTTATTGCGCATCACTTGGTTCGATTTTATTATTATTATGGAGTGGTGACATATGAAGTGGAGACATAAGGAGGGATTTGGGTAGGTCATCTTGGAGAGACAAGAAGATAGATCGGAGTTAGGTTAGTGCTCGTTTACACTTGGAGTTCTAAGTATAGTCGCTAGCAAACTGTCTCTACACTTACCGCACACCTTTGTGCTTATAGGAGGAGTGAGTTTTATTTTGCTTACTCGAGGACGAGCAAGGTTTAAGTGTGAAGAAGTTTGATAGGAGCTTATTATATGGTGTTAACTAGCGACTATTAGATTAGTTTAGTGGTGTTTAGGTGCTTAACGGGTGGTATTCCCGGAATCCGGTTTAGAGTTCATTTATGGATTAGCGGGATGCTCGTAAGCAGTTTTGAGTGGTTTTATTATGGAGATCCCGGTTGTGCTCACTTTTAGTGCATTCAGGATGGAGCTAGAACTAGTATGCCACGCCTACACCCCAGTAGAAGCCGAGAGGCGAATCCGAGCTACCTCGACGCTTATAGAAGATCGAAGTCCATCTTAGGAGAAGAAGTCACGACCAATATGGAGCATCACGACCGGGATTCAGCCTCAGTTGAAGCTGTCACGACTGAGACAGTCATGTCATGACCGTGACTTAGCCGCAGTTGAGGTGTCACGACCGAGACTCTATATCACGATCGCGACCATCCACGAACCTGAGAACTGGAGCAAAGTCACGATCGCGACCCCTGTGTCACGATCGTGATGCGAACACGGACTATATAAACCTTAGGAAATTAGGTTAGAATCATCTTTACTTCATTATTCCTTCACACTTTCATTTACGTAGAATTCAGCAGCAGCCAAGAGAAAGCTTCCACCTTTGTTCCACTTTCACCATCTTCCCTGGTTTGTTTTCCCATCAATCATTCATATGTATTCATTGCTTTCGTTGGCTATGTCTGGCTTAGTTCATTATAGTTCACTCTTTAGGCTGAAGCCATTGTTCTAGTTTTTTTTGTGAGAATTCTAATATTTATGTTTTAAAGTTTAATCTCAGGATTGTTTTATAATCTCTTGTGTTGTATTAGTTTCATTGATTGATCTTGATTTTATCTAGGTTGCAAACTAGGTTAATTATTATCCATCATATTGCTAGGCTTGATAATTCGATTTGAAAAGTATTGTGTTTAGGTAGCGAGCAGAGTTTGCATAGACTATTTGCGAGTGCTTATTGTGTAGAGATTATAAACCTGTGTCGAGTATCGATGATTTGCCAATGGTATTGCATATGCCTACTTATCTTTGATCTTCATGTTGTTATGCTTTTGAATCTTGAAATTTCCTTGGTTATTGCATAATAGGGTCTCTAGGACTATTTGGACTAGTTGCTATTTACGAACAAAGAGTAGGACAACCGGATTAACCAATTCAGAATATAAGTTAGTTGAATTCGATGATCAACAGTCCAAATGAATAATGCGCTGATGCTAGAAGGAGTGAGCTTCATACCCATAATTGTTTACAACCCAACCAATATTGCTTTCATACTTGCTTAATTGCTTAGTTATTAAGATCGCACATAAAACCCCCAATTATTACTACTAGGTAGCATAACAGGAAATAAACTATCGTTCTGGCTCTCTTGGATTCTACCCCTGCTTACCACTTTACTAGCGGATTCGTTAGTTGGGTATCTTTGATAGGCACAACGACTTTTAGCCTCATCAGAATGTGATTGCTCTGAAAAGTATTCCGTCTGATTCTACCACGAAGATGGCGTCTCTTGCCAAATGTAAGTCCTTCGACCGTCTGTACTTTCCATTCCAAGATTAGTTCGTCTGGTATGTTGAATCGTTTATACGCGATGTGGTTATAGCTGTCACTACTCAATCTGGGAAAGGCTCTGCTACTACTTCCTTCAAGTCATTGATGGATATGAAGGGTAAGGCCAAGGATGAACCCTCGATGCCCCCTCCCCCTCCTTCTAAGGATAAGTCGAAGAAGAGGAAAGCTCCGGATATTCTTGATCTGACTAAGCCCCTAGTGTGTGGTACTCTGGACCTGGACCAAGATCTTTCCTCTATGCTCATACCTGATACCACCGAGAAGAGAAGCTTCGAGGAAAACCTGGGAGCGACCTTTTCTACAACTTGGACGGTATGGTAGTTTATTCCGTTCGTTAATAGGCTGAGGTGCTGGGATGTGATTCTGAATGTTATTATCCCTTTCGCAGGACTTGCAGTCTGGTCGTCTAAAGATTCAGAAATGCTTGTTGGACGCAGGTGCAGAAATGGATAGAAGCAAAGGTCGGGTCAAGACTCTGGAGGCCGAACTCGCTACCGCTCGAGCCAAGTTGAAGGGTGTAAAGGCGGATGCTGCTAAGGTTGATTGTCTAGAGGAACAGATGTGGAGGTCCGATAAAGAGGGAGTGGAGGTTGCACTGGAACTCAGCACATTCTATGGTAAGCTTTTGAGGGTCGAAATGATGGAAGACTGTTTAAGCGAGGAAAAGGAATTCGATGAGGAATATCCGAACGGCTGTCCTCATTCAGAGTTTCTTCAGAAGGCTGGTTATGCTAGTGGCGACGAGGAGATGGGGAGCTTTGGATGCAACGGGGGTGCGGATGCTGCTGATGAGACCCAGGTGGCATCGCCCAAACCTGCCAAGGACAAGTGATCTCGTCTTTCTTCCCTTCTTTAATTGTCTATCTTTATGTTTCTTGTTTGGATATTATCTTTCGTGATGAATATTTGTACCCTCCGTGGAAGAGGTTGACAATTGGTTTGGTGACTCGTATGCCACAGCAGGTCACATGTTGAACTTATTTTGATTGGTCCCTCAAGGGGCGGACCAGCTTTTGCTATCTAATCTTGCATTCTGCTTAGTTGTTACATCTTTTCTTTTGCTCGTCCCTAACAAAGGGGGCATGCAAAGCGAGAGAAAGAAGTCAAAACATCATGATGCATTGTATTTTTTTTTCTTTTAGCGCGTGACTAGTTGTCTGGTGTATGACGTTGATCGTACCTTGTGAGAAGTGAAAGGCAAGCGATGTACGACGTGCCGATTCTGCTCCATCCCTGTCGAGATGGAAACGAGAACCTGAAGATTGTATATGTCAGTTGCAACCTGTAAATGTTTTACCCAAGGGGAAAGTATGTAGGCTAGGCCGTTTAGTGCATAGGAGGTTTTGGTTTTTTATAGACCTTATACGAAGTATAAGGTTCACAGGGTACGACGTGCCAAATTCCGTCTGCAAACCCTTGTGAAACGATCGATCGTGTGTGTAAGTTGAGCTCGTATAAGTAGTAGGCGCATGGATCCACGATGTAGGTCTTCTCGCGCGGGATGTTACCTGTAACGAACTAATTGACAAAAGACAAGAGTCCGGGGTTTGACCCGTTAGATAATTGTGATGTTTGATAATTGTTCTCCGAGTTTAACCTGAATATGAAATATATGTGCGTACCTAAAAATAGTACCGTTTAAGATGAGTTGCGTTCCAACTCCTGGGTAGGTCTTCTCCGTCGATGGAACAAAGTTTGTAAGCCCCATTTCCAACTATCTCGGTGATGCAATAAGGTCCTTCCCACTGAGGTGCTAGTTTTCCATCCCGCGGGTCGATGGTGTTATGAAAAGTTTTCCGTAGCACCTAGTCTCCAAGTTTGAAGACTTTGATCCTAACGTCATATTTTAACTCCGAGCCACTTGTTGTTGATTCATGATCGTCCGTTGTCGTGCATTTTCTCTTAGTTCGTCAATCGTGTCGATATTGTGGGTTAATTCGGCGTTGTTTTGGGGCGGCGTTTGCAGCCCGTAATGAGCCGTAGGGACTATCAATTCTGATGGGATGACAACTTTACATCCATACACCATTGAGAAGGGAGATTGGCCGGATGCACTCTTTGGAGTGGTTCTGTCTGACCATAGGACGTAGGGAAGGTGTTCAGCCCATTTTCCCTTGGCTCCTTCCAGTCACTTTTTGAGGTTACTTATGATAACCTTATTACAGGCCTCTGCTTGTCCGTTGGACTGTGGGTATCGGGGCGTCTAAGTGACTAAGTTGATGCTCCATCGAATGCAGAAATCTCTAGTCCTTCATCCAATAAACTGAGAACCATTATCGCAGACTATCTCGGAGGAAATCCCGAATCTGCATAGGATATTGCGCTTAATGAATGAAATAACTTGTTTTTCTTTTACCTCTCTATAAGCTTCTGCCTCGATCCACTTGGAGAAATAGTCCGTCATTGGCAAGAAGAATTACTCGTTGCCCAGATGCCGATGGAAGTTTACCTACGATATCCACCCCTCATTGCATGAAAAGGCCAAGGGGAGAGAGTGGGGTGTAAGAGCTCTGACAGTTGATGAGGGACTGGTGCGTGACATTGACAGGCGTCGCATCTTTTAGTGTGTGTCATAGCGTCCGCATTCATAGTGGGCCAGAAATACCCTAGCCGTCTTATTTTACAAGTGAGACTGCGTCCTCCCATGTGGTTGCCACACTCTTCGTCGTGGATAAATGTAGCAACTTCTGTACTTCGTCTGTCTTAACGCGTCGGAGTAAAACCCTCGAGGTTGATCGTCTAAAAAGGACTGAATCAATTATATCAGAAGATAAAGCTTGTACCGTTAGTCTTTTCGCGGCCAGTTTATCGCTAGGAAGGATGTCCTTCAACTTCTAGTCCACGATGGGTTTTGTCCAATCATCTTCCGCCCGAGTCTGATCTCCGCTCTGCTCGCCGATATTTAGGACTTTGACGAGGTTGCTCGCGATAGTAGGTAACGCGGGGGTGGTGACATGGACGATCGGAATATTAGGAAACTCCGCAGGATATAAGGATGATCCAAGGTTGGCCAGTGCATCGGCTTGTGTGTTTTGTTCCCTGGGGACCTGTTAGATGTTAATCTCCTCCAACTTCGCCATAAGATTCTGGACGACTTCTAAGTATGAGATCATTTGTTCATCCTTGGCGGCGAACGATCCCCGAACTTGATTGACAATGAGCAGAGAATCACAAGTAATTTTCAGTATTTTGATGGACAGATCCAATGCCAGGTGTAGGCCGAAAATGAGTGCTTCATATTCAACTTCATTATTCGTTGCTTCCCATTCGCATCGAACGACTTGAGCTATATTATCCCCCCGAGGAGATTTCAAGATGACACCGAGCCCAGTTCCCCTCAAATTGGAGGCTCCGTCCGTGTGTAGCGTCCAGATACCCATAGATTCGTCATTGCTGACCTTGACGCGCCCGCGAACTGCCTCCTGTTCTATGGTCGGACTGAAATCTGCTACGAAATCTGCGAGAGCTTGAGATTTGATTGTTGTTCTTGGCTCGAATTCGATCTCGTAACCACTGAGGTGTATAACCCACTTAGCCATTCTCCCCTGTGTCTCTGGCTTTCGCATTATGGCCTTGAGTGGGTGGTTTGTCCGGACCACGATCGTATGAGTCTAGAAATAGGGCTTGAGCTTGTTGGCAGCTGTTACTAAGGCGAGGAAAAGTTTTTCTAGTGGAGAGTATCTTGTTTCGGCTGGTAATAGCGACCAAATGGAATAATAGACTGGTAATTATCTCCCGTCTTCCTCCCTTACTAGGGCTGCACTGACGGACGAACCTAACACGGATAAATAGAGCGGCAGAGGCTCATCGACTTTTGGTTTGGCAAGGAGTAAAGGACTTGCCAGATATTTCTTTAGTTCTTGGAAAGCCGTCTCATGTTCCTCTTCCCACTTAAACGTCTTGTTTTTCTTCAACGCATCGTAGAAAGGCTTGCATTTGTCCGATGACTTGGAGATAAATCTATTGAGGGCCGCCACTCTTCCTGTCACCTTCTGTACGTCTTTTACACTTCGAGGGGCCTTCAGATCGAGGAATTCTCGGACCTGTTCTGGGCTGGCATCAATCCCTCTTTCACTGACTAGGTGTCCCAAGAATTTTCCTTAGGAAACTCCAAATGAACACTTGGTGTGGTTCAACTTCATTTTGTATTTGTCGCAGGATGTCGAAACTTTCTTGTAAATGCTTTACATGATTGTCTTTTTCTCTGGACTTAACCAGCATATCGTCAATATAGACTTCCATCGTATCTCCGATCAGGTCCTTGAACATGTTGTTCACGAGTCGTTGGTAGGTGGCCTCGGAGTTTTTTAGCCCGAAGGGCATTACCTTGTAACAATACGTCCCTTGACTGGTTACAAACACAGTCTTTTCTTGGTCATCCGGATGCATCTGTATCTGGTGGTAGCCACTGAAGGCGTCCTTGAAACTAAGCATCTCATGCCCTGCAGTGGCGTCTGTTAGTTGAGCTTTAATCATCTTGTTAAAGCATAATCTATTTCTCTTTGTTTTGATGATAACAAACTAATATGTTTAATCTCTTAGTGTTTTTAAGCCTTCCAGGTCATTGCCATATTTGTAAGGATGCGCTTAAGTCACTTAGAGATGCGCTTGACTGGTCACAGTCGCGCTTAACACCAAGCGGAGAAAGTAAGTTTCGCAAACGGTGTTTAATAAATCCATTCAAGACCAAGAAGTAAGAGTGATCGAGCTTCGAGGGAGTAGAGACGCGCTTGAATGAAGTTGAAGAAAGTTGACCACGAGGTTCCACTGAAGCTTAGGGTGCACCATAGCGCAGGAGAACAAATCTACACGCTTCGAAGGCTGGTAAAGCGGGAGAGTGCAAGTTGCGTGCACAGGAAGGTGCAAGAAGAACTTCACACTCTTTGGGACGCTACTCCAGGGATCGCCAGCGTGGCAAGAGTTTGTTAGAGCTTGAAGCACACGGATTGCTTATGTGGCGTGGATCAACACATGAAGAACAAAACCAATTCACTCCAAGCCGTTGATTAATTCTGGTGAAGTGATCAAGGCACACAGATTGATGAGGTGGCATTGTGTTTAGTCTTTGTTTGTTACACGATTGAGTTATAGGTTTAGCTCAAGACTTGTGTATAAATAGAGTACTATTACATTCACTCTAGGAGTTGCAAACGTAGAGAATATAGGAAGCTAGAGAGAGCTTAAGAGATATTTCGTTTGTAATCAGAGAGTGTTGAGAGTGCCTTTGTTCTTCAGAGCTGAATTGAGAGTATTGTAGAGAGAGTGCTTACGAGTGAGCTTCTTGTGTTGAAGC
>NW_027369612.1:0-41446 GCF_046119375.1 Phyllobates terribilis | reverse complement strand
CGCCAAAATGCGCCTTCCATGATTCTAGACAAGCTTGCAAAAACTGTGTCGGCCAATCTGGAACATAAAACTCACATTCAGCTGAGAACGCGTACATCAAGAACAGCTGACTCACCGAGATCTTACTGTTCTCAGCCCTATTCCCAAAACACATGGCCACCACTTTGTGCATAAGGTGCCATGGCGGGAAGTGATCGCTGTATCAGTGGTGCGTCTGGCATCGTATGATTCACCAGAACTCCGCGTCCACCATTCCGTCACTGTCTCGTTATCGATGTCGTTGTCCCATCTTGCCTGTTTGGTCACCCCTAGCGCGTGGGCGATCTGATCATGATTCAGCGTCCATTTCTTGTTATTCGACCGCCATTCAATGGATATGATCTTGTTGCTTCGGTCGTCTTGACGAATTGTCAAGGTTTTTAGAAATTCACAGGTGAAATTCGGGAAGGTGGGCGCACTTAGCCCCAAGAAACCTGCCAACCCTGCTTGGCAAACATCTACTGGGTCACATCTCGCAAACCCAAACTGTATAATAAGGCCGTAACAGGAAATCATGTCTGGACCACGTCCTTGTTGTTGACAATACGATCGATCTTGTCGGAATTTCTTCTTTGCCTTTTAGGAGCCATAGCACACAATCCAAGTACAATCCTAGCAAAATACAGTGGTCACCGCCATAAATGAACAAGATTGACCGCTTGAAGATACCTGAACGATGACAAACGCGAAGTGGAGCGGGCGAGAACTGAGACTGTATCACGATCGTGATGGGATGTCTCGGTCGTGACCTATCAATTGGAATCGATTCACGATCGTGATGGACTCGTCTCGTTCGTGACAAGCTGCATTGTGTTACGCGGCGACTGGGACCGTTTCATGGTCGTGATGGTTGGGTCTTGGTCGTGACACGTTACGGTGGGAGAATTTCAAACTTCTCCTCACGATCGTGGTTGCTTCATTCCCTCTCTCCTTCGAACACTGCTTCAAATGTTGAGATTATAGCACAAATCCAGTCATGTGGTGACGATTTAGTGGAGGAAAAGGTGGATTTGATGTAGATTTGTGAAATTTGGGGTTTAGGGTTCTTGAATGATTGTGGTGATTTGTGGGTGAATATGAGGGGATTAGTGAAGAGAATGATGGTAGGGGTTGTGTGTAGAGATTTAGAGGGGATTTGGTGTAGAATGGCGGTGAAAAAGCTTGAGATATGGGTAGCAATGGAGATTTGGGTTTTTGGGGAAGAAGAAGAAGAAGAAGAGTTGGGGGGCTCTTTGTTTCGGTCGGGAGGGATGAGGTAGAGGGTTAGGGCCGGCAGAGGGTAAAAATTGGTGGCTGATGTGGATTTTGTGTTTTTTTTGTTTTTTTTATATACGGGCTTTATGATCATGACACGTGTAGCTGAGGAAGATTAACGTCGTTTTTACTCCTCCGATGACTTCTTACATGCTAATCCTGTGATTTTTCCTGAAAAAGAAACACAAAAAAAACAAAATAATGGGTGAAACGTTAGTAATGCTCCCTCGGGTTGCCTCCCGATCTGCGCCTTATTTATCGTCGTGGCACGACGTAGAATGAATTAACCAGCGTCTTTCGATCCCTTTGGAACCTCCGATTTCAGAATTTCTTTTATGAACCAGTCATGGAAGGGTTTGATGTTTAGGCCATTCACCTCTACAACTCTCCACCTTTGCTTTACCTTTTTCTTCTTACTTCCCCCTCACTTTGACTCAACTTGGGGCCGTGCATTTGCTTTTTTCGTAACATGCACAACAGTACTAGCAGGTTTCTTGCCCTGTATAGTTATAGAGGTGGGGCTACCGCCCAAGGCAATGAATACATATGAATGATTGATGGGAAAACAAACCAGGAAAGATGGTGAAAGTGGAACAAAGGTGGAAGCTTTCTCTTGGCTGCTGCTGAATTCTATGTAAAATGAAAGTGTGAATTAATAATGAGGTAAAGAATATTCTAACCTAATTTACTAAGCTTATATAGTCTCTAATAAAAGGAAATAAAAATAATGAAAATAAGTCAAAAGATGTGGAAATAACTAATAAAATCTCGGATCAAATCTTCAATTAATGGGCCGTCCGTGTCCGCGTCACGATCGTGACAAAGGGGTCATGATCGTGATTTTGCTCCAGTTCTCAGTCCTTTGGATGGTGACGACCGTGACAGAGGATCTCGGTCATGACACCTCAACTGCGGCCAAGTCACGGTCGTGACATACCTGTCTTGGTCGTGACGTCTTTAACTAAGGCTGAATCCCGGTCGTGATGCTCCATCTCGGTCGTGACTTCTTCTCCTGAGATGGACTTCAATCTTCTACAAACGTCGAGGCAGCTCGGCTTTGCCTCTCATCTTCTCCTGGGTGGTGTAGGCGTGGTATACTTCCTTTAGCTCCATCCCGAATGCATTAAAAGTGAGCACAACCGGGATCTCAATAATAAAACCACTCAAAACCGCTACGAGCATCCAACTAATCCATAAATGAACTCCAAACCAGATTCCGGGCCATACCACTCGTTAAGCACCTAAACACCACTAAACCTAATCTAATAGTCGCTAGTTAACACCATATAATAAGCTCCTATCACTAATACAACCGCCAACTCATGAAATAGTGAAAGGGTGAGCATGCAAAGTATGGATGTCAATAAGCTAAAAAACAGAAGAATACAAGGATAATTACAAACTTCTTATCCCTCCTTGGTGAATCCTAATACCCGAGACAGTCCTTCAACTCCTTCTTATGTCTCTGACGCCAATAAATGATGTAATCAAACAAATAATCACAAACAATGTAATCCCGGCGCCCTTTCGGGTTTTCACCAAAATTCTAAAGTGGTAGGAACTATTTTTTTCTTTTCTTTTCTTTATTTTCATGCACCCACCTTTTCCTTTTATCTATTTTTACTTGCATGGTTCTTTTTTCTTTTGGAGCCCCCCTTTTCGATAAAATCACTTCTTACTCTCCTGGGTTTTCTGATTTTTTCTTTTCTTTTTAATAGTAATAAAAGCAATGGTTCAAGAAATATACGGTACAGACTCGATAGATAGAAAAATAGCAAAACGCATTAGCATAGTAGACTCAAAAACATAAAAAACAGCAGAATAGCAAAGCACCAAAAACACCAGAGGTGAACACCTCGACAAGTCAACTCCTCTCCCCACACTTAAATCACACATTGTCCTCAATGTAGAAAAGAGGACACCGTAAAAGGGGAAGAGGAAGAAGACACGTGGAATGTTGTTGTGCTATCTCGGTCGTGAGGAGCAAAGGGGGTAATGGTCGACCGCATCACGACCGTGACATAGTGTCACGATTGTGACACGAGTAGTTGTGGTGTGTGATCGTCGTTTTTCCTCCTCCAATGACCTACTGATGCTGGTCCCGCTATTCCCTGTAAAAGAAAACTAAAACAAAACAAAATAATGGGAGAAAAGTAGTAATGCTCCCTCGGGCTGCCTCCCGATCATCGCCTTAGTTACCGTTGTGGCACGACGTAAAATGATTCAACCAACGTCTTTCGATCCCTTTGGAACCTCCGATTTCAGAATCTCTTGTATGAACCAGTTATGGAAAGGTTTGAACCTTAGACCATTTACCTCTGTGACTCTCCACCTTTCCTTTACCTTTTTCTTCTTACTTTCCCCACACTTAGACTCAACTTGGGTCCGTGCACTTTCTTTCTTCGTAACCTGCATAACAGTACTATCAGGTTTCTCGCCTTGTGAGGTTAGAGAGGTGGGGCTACCACCCAAAACAGAATTAGGGAGCGGGGCACGCATTGCATTCGAACATAGTTCGGGTGGGGGGGGGGGGGTTTAATAACCTTATCAATAGAAAACCCCAAGCTATCATCCGGGGGTTGTGTCGTAGCTTTGTATATGTTAAAACTAACAACATCCCCGTCAAACTCGAGTGTAAGCGTCGTGGTGTCTAGATCTAGCGTAGTTTTGGCTGTCCTCATGAAGGGTCTACCTAGAAGGATAGGTGCAGCATGCGCATCATGATTCATATCTAACACATAGAAATCCGCAGGAAATACAAGATTATCCACCATAACCAACACATTTTTGACTATCCCTTTCGGGTAAACCATAGACCTGTCAGCTAGCTGAATTAAAATTCCTGTTTCATTCTGGGGTCCTAGTCCTAGCGACTTATATAATGAATACGACAGAAAATTAATAGGAGCACCCAAATCTAGCATGGCCCTATCAATTTTAGTCTTACCAATAGTAGATGGAATACTAACCATACCTGGGTCCGAGCACTTAGTTGCTATCTTCTGCTGGATGGCCGCAGAAACTCTCTCGCTGACCTGGACCTTTTGTTTCCCTTTCAGCTTCTGGTTCCTTTTCATGGTGCAGAGCTCTTTCAAGAACTTAGCATCACTCTTGACGGGTTTAAGCAAAGGGATGTTCACCTCACACTTACTAAACGTTTCGATGATTTCTTTGTCATTCGCAGGTCTGCGTGTGTCTTTCAAGGCTTCTAGGAATGGTGCAGGTGGTTTCTTGTAGTCAACGGGGAAAGTTGGGCCTCACATAGTTTTCTTGTTGTAGCTTGAAGTCGCCTCTGTCCTCATAATCGTCATCGATATTCTGTGGGTTGGAGTCACGAACATCAGCACTGGGTTTCTGTCGAGATGGGTTGGTCACGATCATGATGTTGTAAACTGGGGCTGAGTCTCGATCGTGACACAGTGTCATGGTCGTGACCTCCTTCGTCAACTTTTTCAGAAAACAAATCACCGTCATCTCGGTCGTGATAACATTGTCTCGATCATGATGTTTCAACTGGGGAAAAGTTTCGATCATGGTGTTGGTGTCTCGGTCGTGACAACTGCCAAGTTACCTCCTGCAGCATCTCTTCTTCCAGCTTTTCGTCGAGTTTTAGTCCACTTCGTACCATGATGGCACTTACATTTTCTCTCGGAGCTACTACCGTTTGCGACGGTAACTTGCTTGAGCTCTGCTGTGTTAAATTATTGACTGCCTCCGCTATCTGTGTGGCCTGCTTCTCTAGATTCCTTATGCTCGACTCCGTAGCTTGAACATTCGTTGTGAAGTGCTTGTCAATGTTTGCAACATCTCCCTTGTTGATGGCCCTTTGGTTTGCGGCGGATACGGAGAACGGTAGGGGTTGTTTTGTTATTGATTCTAGTAGTAGACTTGATTTTTTCCACCAACCGGATCGTTCCTCCTAAAGCCAGGATTATCGTTACCTCGCTGATTATAATTGTTATTTTGGTCGTAGCGAGGACTAGGAGGTTCGAAGCCTCCCACCGCGTGAACTTCATCAAACGTAGGGTCCTGGAGTTGCGGGCACATGTTAGTAGGGTGACTTTCATCTGCGCAAATACCGCGTAGTCGTGCTGGCTTCTGATTACCAAGGGTGATACTCTTGATCATACTCTTTAACTCAACGATCTCACTCTTCCATCCAGGATCTTTGGAACTCAAAACATTAGCTCCTTTTTTCGTATACGTCCTCCCAAAACTCCTAGTTCCTTCAACAATTTCATTTATTCGGACACTGGCTTCGGCAGGAGTCAAATTCAATACACTCCCATTCAAGCAGTGTCTACTAGCCTTCTCTCATTATCAAGTAACCCATTGTAAAGGTGGGTCACCAAGTCTTTCTCCCCGAACCCATGGAATGGGCAGCTAGCACATAATCTCGCGAACCTCTCAACGTAGTCGTACATCAACTCGTCATCATGTTTCTCCACCATAGCAATCGCTCTTTTCAAAGAAACATCCTTCTTGGACGGGAAATATTTACTATGGAAGGCTTTGTGTAGCTTCTCCCAAGTGTTGATACTCCCTGTGGGTATCAAATAGTACCATTGTCGTGCACTATCCTTTAATGTAAGACCAAAAGCTTTCATCTTAATCTGCTCGTCGGTGACGTTACTCGGCTTGCTGCAGCTACAGATGTCGTGAAACTCACTTAGATGCATAATCGGGTCTTCCCCAACCAGGCCATGGAATTTCGGTAGCAGATTGACAAAACCGGTCATGAGCTCGAACGTAAAACCAACATTTAGGGCAGGCTACGTTACTCCGAGGTGTTGTTGCGTCAGGTCTGGGTCCGTAAGTTGTCGCAGCATTTGGTTTCCAGCCATCGTGTGAATCACCAAGTCGTGAATACCTTGCCTTAAAGTCTGCAGAAACGTCCTCTCTATCTCTGGATCATAAACAAATAAATCTGGATCAATAGCGCGAGTGTGGACCATAAGATAGGTCCAAACTAAAGTAGTGACACAAAAAGAAATAAACTATAACAGTTGGCTCCCCGGCAACGGCGCCAAAATTTGATGGGCAACTAAGGTCGTTGTGCCTATCAAAGATACCCAACTAACAAATCCACTAGTAAAGTGGTAAGCAGGGGTCGAATCCCAAGAGAGCCAGAACGATAGTTTATTTCCTATTATGCTACCAAGTATTACCTATTGGGGAGGGGGGGGGGTTGTCGAATCTCAGTTGACTAAGAAATTAAGCAAATAAGAAAGCAATATATTGGTTGGGTTATAAACAATTATGGGTATGAAGTTCACTCCTTCTAGCATCAACGCATTATTCAATTGGAATGTTGATCATCGAATTCTACTAACTTATATTCTGAATTGGTTAATCCGGTTGTCCTACTCTTTGTTCGTAAATAGCAACTATTCTGAATAGTCCTAGAGACCCTTATTATGCAATAACCAAGGAAATCCCAGATTCAAAAGAACAACATCATGAAGATCAAAGATAAGTAGGCCTATGCAATACCATTGGCAAATCGTCGATAATCGACACAGGTTTATAATCTCTACACAATAAGCACTCCCAAATAGACTATGCAAATTCTGCTCGCTACCTAAAGACAAGACTTTTCAAATCGAATTATCAAGCCTTGCAATATGATGGATAATAATCAACCTAGTTTGCAACCTAGATAAAATCAAGATCAATCAATGAAACTAATAAAGCACAAGAGATCATAAAACAATCCTGAAATTAAACTTAGAACATAAGCGTTAGAATTCTCACAACAAACCTAGAACAATGACTTCAGCCTAAAGAGTGAACTATAATGAACTTAGCCATACATAGCCATCGAAAGCAATGAATACATATGAATGATTGATGGGAAAACAAACCAGGGAAGATGGTGAAAGTGGAACAAAGGTGGAAGCTTTCTCTTGGATGTTGTTGAATTCTACGTAAATGAAAGTGGTGAATGAATGATGAATTCCAAATCATTCTAACCTAATTTCCTAAGCCTTATATAGTCTCTAGTAAAAAGGAATAAAAATAAATGCAAATAAATCAAAAGATGTGGAAATAACTAATAAAATCTCGGTTCAAATCTTCAATTAATGGGCCGTCCGTGTCCGAGTCACGATCGTGACATAGGGGTCACGATCGTGATTTTTCTCCAGTTCTCAGTCCTGTGGATGGTCACGATCGTGACAGAGGATCTCGGTCGTGACACCTCAACTGCGGCCAAGTCACGATCGTGACATACCTGTCTCGGTTGTGACATCGTCAACTGAGGCTGAATCCCCGGTCATGATGCTCCATCTCGGTCGTGACTTCTTCTCATGAGATGGACTTCAATCTTCTACAAGCGTCGAGGCAGCTCGGCTTCGCCTCTCGGCTTCTCCTGGGGTGTAGGCATGGCATACTTCCTCTATCTCCACCCCGAATGCACTAAAAGTGAGCGCAATTGGGATCTCCATAATAAAACCACTCAAAACCGCTTACGAGCATCCCGCTAATCCATAAAAGAACTCCAAACCAGTTGTGATATAGTGTGAGTCATATTCTCATGAGCTTTGAGTTGATGTATGGGCTGATATTTGATGATTTATCCACACTGTTCTTAGTATTAATTTTCTAAGGGATTAGGATGACTAGTTGTGATATAGTGTGAGTCATATTCTCTTGTACTTACTGAGATCATTGACCTTATGATGAATAGAGGTGAGATTCTTTTAGCTTACTCGGGACGAGAAAATGTTTAAGTATGGGGGGATCTGATGTGAGCTATTTATGATGGTCAAATTCGCACTATTTAGCACATATGTATAAGAGGTTGGAGAGGTTTTAATGAAGATGTAATGATCCAAGCTCGGGGGTCGATAAAATTGTATTTGAGGGTTATTATAGATGTTAGAGATATTCTTGGAGAGAAGACATGACAAATTGAAGAAAAAGAAGAAAAAATCAAGTCAGATGGCGAAGTTGCAAAGTATATGCTAAATACGAGTCTTACTCTGCAAAATGGAGTCCCACTCAGCAGAACCGCAACCGTGGCCGCGTCCTAAAAGCCGTGCCCGACAACTGTTGGTCCGGAGTCTCACTCCGTAAATTACGGAGTCTCACTCCAGAATTATATCTTCTTATATTTTATTGTGATTTCCCTATTTCTGTTGTTAGGATTAGATTAGATTTGTTATGATAGAGTTCGGATTAGATTGTCCTCTATATAAAGGATATTCTTTCTACAAAGTCTTGATCGACCGCACTCTTTGATTTTCCATTTTTGCTAGTTCTCATGAAGAACTAAGTCCATAAATTGTGTTGCTTTTCTATTTAGTGTTTGTACAAAGTTTTGATTTTTGTAAGTATTTTCTCTATCTCTATTGATTCCAATGTGTTGATTTTTCTTTTATTGCTTATAAAGATCATCGCTTTCTGTACTTTTGTTAGATTGACAACCTCGCATAGTTCTACATTGCATACTATTATCAAGAATACAATGTTACTATGTTCAAACTGGTTTGCATGTATGTTAAAGTAGGAATCACACAGACAATTAAGGTTTGTTAGACTGGTTTATATCTTATCTCAATTATGCCTTCTCTATCTGTTATGAACGTGGTTTACAAGGTTCTCGTTTGCGAATCTAAATCGTGAATGTGTTTGTAAGATTGGGACGAATGAACCAAGAATGGAACAAAATGATCAAAACCTAATCAATGTATAAATGGATTTAGTTAAGTGAAAAGTACTGACCATAAGTAATACAAACCTAAATACCCTCGAACTTGTTGCTAAAAGCTTTCAACTTTAACTACTATTCTATAGTCCCTATGTGTGATTGACCCTTGTTTATCACTTGCTTCTATAATTGATAGTTAGGATATTAAATATCAATCTGACATTGTATGGTGATAACACCTCATGGCTCTTCCTCTAGCTGGGCTCGTCAGGCTTCCATGGGCAATATATCCCATATAGCTCATGAATGAACCAAGAATGGAAAGTTTTGAACCTTATACCCTCTTGGACCATAATGATTAGTCTATCAAAATAATATCCATCTTCTCCTCCATACTCTGTGAAATCAGAGGATTCCCTCTCTCTCTTGAAACGTACCTGCACATCATGAAAATTATAACCCGACAATATGCCATCTCATGTAAATAGAATGGGGAACTACTCAAATCACCATCCTCAAGCTCATTATCTATTGATCTCTCTATCAACAATATAAATAACTTGTGATGTTCAATTTCTATATTAGGTTCTTCACAACTATTAATTTTTTTGTGAATTTCAAGATTTTCCGTAAATTTATCCTCTATGTTATTCTTGTCACACACATTCTTATCATGCAAAGATGAATAGTGATGTACAATTCCTGGATCATTTGTATCTATATGCCTACAATCACTATAAATAAAATTTTGTGCATGCTTAGAAGTTTGTTGCCTATGGGGTTGTCCCCTTTTAGGACATGCATTGGAATTTACTGTATGAGTATGTATCTACCCCGAGGAATTCGGAATAGATGTAATGACCACATATAGTTAATTATGACTGACAGAGTTCACATGTAATTTGAACTTATTCATCGTCAGTTTCCACTGTCATATTATCCTGTTTAGCATTAATGTTCATGCCAGCAACATTCATGAAGAGGCTACCTAAAATAGTAGGTGAATTATTATTGATGGCGACTTCTATGACATACAAATATGCAGGAAACATGAGTAACTCCACCCCTACTAACACATCTGAACTACACCTTTAGGGTGGATATAAGTTCCATCCGCTAAATGTACTTACAAATTAGTGCTTTATAATGGCCGTAGACCTTGAGAATCATACATATTTGATGGTATGACATTGATAGATGCTCCTAGATCTAGCATGTCTTTATCTATAAACTGCAAACCGAGAGTGCAATGGATAAAGTATGTACTTGGATCATCACACATGATCTAGAGTTCCTCCCTATGTTTTGTGGCCATGGATCTCTTATCTTTATCTCTCTCCATATTCTCAACATATGGAGCTTTTCTGGGGTCTTTCTTCATTTCTTCTAATCATTCCTTGCGAGATTCATCATTCAGCATTTTGTGATATATCTGATACACATCCTCAAAGCAATATGACTTGACTTCAAGCTTATATGTATTGAAGTTCTCTGAATCATGGACACATGGAGCGAGATTAAAGGGAGTGGGGCACGACACTAATGGAACGGGGCGCGTCGGCGGAGGAGGTTTGATTTCATCCTTTTCCAAATGGGGCTTCCCATGAGTTGTGATTTTATGGGCGTAGAGCACGTCTAAAACTTAAACTTAGTTTCTGTATTCTCTACCTCAGAGGTGCCCGCTGGGCGCGACACTAACGGAACGGGGCACCAGTTGATCTCACTTGATCTTTCTTCAGATTTCACTTTCATGTGTAGAACATAGGGAAGCAACTCTGATGCCTTAGCATGGACTGCGATGTAAAGATGCGGTGCCCGACATATGCGATCTTAAGCGTTCCCTTGGGAAATTCACTAGAGATGGCTTCGTTGGCATTGGATTTTTGCACAACAATAGTTTCCAGTAGGACATTGACGTTTCCTTCGATATTTATCTCTGTTTTTAAAGGAAGGCTTCCGGAATATCTTGTCTCAAGATTTTTTACAAACTGTATTAACCGGTCAATTTGTGTCTCGATCTGCTTTAACTATCTAGATGTCTCATCGATACGAGTCCCTAGTTTTGTGTCAAAGGAATGTAGAAGATATTCTTTGCAAGTTCGTTTATCTTTCTGGAGTGGCCTTGGCTCAAACTGTCTTTGCTATTGATATTTCTCATTGATCCCATACATTTGGTTCTGATTATTCCATCTCGTTGAATCATAATTATTGTAGGGAAAGACTCTTGGAAAGGAGGCCCATAACTACCAACTACATTTATTTTTGGGTTCGCCTCTTCCAACATTTCACATGTTTGTAGGATTTAGAGGTTCACCAAAAATTCCACACGACTTCAACTGTTGTCGTGTATCTTTCAGTGCTAGCCTCTTCACCGTCTACTTTAGCTTGGAGATCATTGTAGATAAACTAAAGGAAATACAAATTGTACTCCTCATGTAGGTGAAGACGACCCTAATTGTCTTGTTCCTTCAGACATCTCATTAAATACTTTCATTGCCTGCTCAAGTGTCTTGTCAAGGAAACTAGTGCCACATGTTGTATGGAATAGGATTCACACAGGGTCTAGAAGACCATACTTGAGCACCTAGAGTGGAAGTGACCCAGATGCTTGATAGGGTCTTCGCCACTCAATCCATGAAACTTTGGCAACAAATGGATTAGCTGAGCCTTTAAGTAAAAATTTGTACCTTCTAGTAGTGCTGATAGGACAATTGTGATCAGTTGTGGAGCAAGACATTTCTCAGACAGTTTCCTCATTGTTATGTTTCCAGATGTGTAATGTTTGTTGTGTTCGTCTCACGAATTGTCAACTGATGCTGCTTCTACTGTTGCAGCTTTAACCATTGATTTACACAATTTGTCTTGTCTTGGTTTCATTTAATCTCTACACATGAATCAAAAAATAATTGTTGTGAGATTTGTGGAGCGGGTCATAAGATAGACCCACACCGACTAAACCTAACTTCTATCTAGTTTTTCCATGCAACAATGCCAAGTTTGACTCGCACATGAGCCCTCGTATGTGTGTCGTGGCACACACAAAGTGTCAAAGTAATTATTTTCCTCAATACCAATTAAAAATACTAAATGGAAGTAAGGAGTTGATTACACAGAGAAAACATAGTAGTATTTAGATCTAGTAGAACTCAAATTCGGATTGTTTGATTTGTATATGGTTATGTTTGATTTATTATTCTTTTACTAACATCTATATTTCCATCTTATTTTCGATCATTGTGTTCCTGGTCAATTATCCATATTAATTCTTATGTTTCCATATTCTAAAAACACATTCACATTCTACATTTGCTAACCAGAATCCTGTAAAAACATGTTTGGTACCAAGAATAGGCATAGTTAAGACAATCCACAATACAAGTGTCTCCAAATCTTAATCCTTGAGATGAGAGAACACACCGGCATCTACAAATCCCAAAAAATAAGACTAGCCAATATGTGTATCAACAAACCTTAACTATGTGTCATACTTCCTCTTTTGCCCGAAACCAGCCTAAACACAATATGCAAAGTAATCATGCATGTCTAGGTTATCAATCTAATCAATCATACAAAGAAATACGATGATAATCAGGGAAGCAAACATCAACATAATATGGATAATATGAATAGAGAAAAACTTAAAAACTAAAATTTCTATATAAACATAAATGAAAAGGGAAACAATGTTTGGAGTTTAGCTCCTCATGCTAACTATGCATTGGAATAGAAACAAATGTGGCTGAAAATAACGGATAAACTTGGCTCGTAGGGAGAAAGACACCTTACATAGGAGACCAAATTAACCTAATTCTACTAAAGTAACTAAGAATAAACTAATTAACTTACAAAATAAAATTTTAACAAATTACTACTAAAATATACAAATAAAGTAAATCTCCAAAGGTGAATAAGAGATTCCTTCTTTTGGTCAAGGCACGGGGCGCGTGGATATGGCACGTGCAGTGGTGGCTGGAAGCCATTGAGATTCGCTTATCCTTTGGAACAACGTGATCTATCACGTTGAAAAAGGCGAAACTACACTAGACCAAGGGAACATGGCACGGTGATAAAGGCATGGGCCGCATCCTATGTTCTGTTGTTCCATCACTTCTGCAATGTTCTCTTACACTTGATAAATATGAAAATTCTTCTATTATGTAGCTCCTTCAACAAATTTTCCCCAAACTCCTACAAAAGTGTGCAAAGACCCTCAAATACAAGATCTTATCATTTCTAGCTCTAGTAATTACAACTTAGCTAATGTAGCTCATAACTTATTTGAGTATGTGCTAAATCTTGTGAATTATCAACATTTTATTGGTCGTTTAAACTACTTGACAATTACGAGGCTTGAACTTTGCTACTCCGTCCATGTTCTCCCCTAGTTCATGCATTCACCTAGGACGCTTACTTCCAGGTCGCTAACTGCATCTTACATAACCTTAGAGGTAGCCTGGGTCAAAGTATATTCTTGTATTCTTCCATCTCATTAATTATCACTTCCAATTGTGACTCCGATTAGGCAGCATGCCCGAACGCTCGTCGTTCAATTAATTATTTATTTGTTAAGATCGGGTTATCGCCCATGTCATGGAAGACTATGAAACAAGATACCATTTCACGCTCGTCGACCGAACGAGAGTATCGATCAATGGCTGAAGTGTGCGCCGAGCGGCATTGTCTTAAAGCTCTCCTTCTTTCGCTCGGCGTCCAGACATCGACACCTATATGCTTGTTTTACAATAGTTTGTCGACCTTGTATATTACTGCTAACCCATTTTTTCAAGAATGTTCTGAAACATATCAAGATTTATTTCTCATTTCATGCATGATATGGTTCAAGGAGGAGAGATTGCAATGTTGGATATACCTAGTGGTCACCAACACACGGATATCTTTACAAAGGCGCTTGAGAAGCTTCAGTTTCGTACATTTATCGAGTAAGTTGAGCATTCGGGACTTAACATGCTCCTAGTTGAATGGGAGTGTTAGTGGATATTATATCTTGGAGATATTGTTTTTCCTTGTTTCTAGGCATTAATTGTCATCCTTGATCTCCAAGTCTAGGATTGATTGTTTTCCTTACTCTACAAGTCAAGTGTTTGTATATAAGGTTGTACATAGACTGTCAATAGACGAATCAAGGGTTTATACATTATTTTCCTTATTCTTTTAATTTATGTATATGTGAAAAATACTCGAAACCATAGCAAGGAGCTAGCCGTTGAGATTGGGAGTTCCTTTCCTATTGCTATTCTAGTCAAACACAATGAATAAGGAATTTTGTTGAAATAGTATCACACATTGAAAGTTGGGAGATAAAATATATAGTATAAGTTCAGGGATTACTTTTCATATTGCTAATTAGTTTTAGAATGTAACACATTGGACTTGTATATTAGGCCACACTGTTGTTATACGCTCTTACATGCATGACCCCTTATCCGTGTTGGACGTAACGTCCATATAGACAATTTTTGTTGATTCCTATTAGAGATTAAGCCCTAACCACTAAGAAGTGGAGATATTTAATACCGACTATATGGGCCTACTGATTTCTCCTCCTATTAGAACCCTATATGGACTTATGATGGACCTAACGTGAATGTGGGTCTTACCTACTCTTCTATATAATATATACCACGCAGGCCAGGCCATTTATTAAGTCCATGCCCCACCCATACCCCAAGTAACAAATCCTCCAAGAAATAAAGTCATAGATGGTAGTGGTGGGAGACTAATGGTCATGGATGGAGAGAAGAGAGCAGGCCATAGTGTTACATCAACACTTCCCCATTAGTCGCAAAAGCCCAAAATTCATCATTCAACGAGGTTCAAGCAAGTCTGACACTAAGAGAGTCGGAGAGTCCCAATCGAAACTCTATAAATTTAACCACCTTATAACCCACTGGACCCATATATTATAGAAAGACCCAAATGCAGCATCAAACATATAAGAAAAGCAATATCGCTCTGTCTTTTTTTCTCTGATAAAAGGGTAATATTGTGGTATCTCTTTATGGTGGAGGCCACGCCACGTCATCACTTTGGATAACGGTAATTTTTTCCAAGAAAACAACGGTTTGTAGCGGCGGAATCTACGAGTCTGCGTCCCGTTATCCTGACATGGAAGTCAAGTACAAAAGAATGCCTCATATCCTGAACTTGACCTTGTATGCAAGCAATGTCATCTGAGTCGCACTCCTCACAAGCTAACAAATCCGCCTCCTTGTTAGCCTCACAGTAGTAGTAGAAGAATATGTATCCTGCAAACAACAAAAGGGATTACTTGATATCAGATACAATGGTTGAGATCCGCCAAGGAACATGCCAAATGTCCTTTATTTCATTAATCAAGGAAAGATTTTTGTCTTCAAGAATGATATTAGCTTTATAAATATCTCTCTATCATAGTCATAGTTTTCCCCTCAGATCGCCGAACTATTTCGTTAAGCCTGGCTAGGTAAAATCAGAAAGGCTTTGATGACTCAAGTTGTTTTCTATATGATTTAAAATAAAGAAGACCTATTAAGGTAAAGGACATGTTTTTGGTAGAGTTGATTAATTATTTTGGCCTATTAGTTATACAATATAATATTTAGAGCTCTGTATAAGGAGGCATAAGATTGAGAATTACTTGTATCTCACATTTAATAATAAAAAAATCCAAGGATGATTTTCTCAAAATACCTCTCTTTTCTAAAACACAATTGCATAAATTCACAAAAAGTGGTATCAGAGCAATCGAGTTGTAATGCGAATTCTTTGATGTTTCAGACGTGATACACTAGAACAAGGAATTTTGCTCTCTAGCAACAAAGAGTCAAAGATATGCTAAAACAGTAGGGGATGCAGAAGCATTGTTAGAAGATAAACCAGGATGATTGTGACGAGATGCGGGAGAAGACATCAACGATGATTCGTCTGTGCCTTGACGACGAAATTATATATTAGGTAATTGATCTCTAATTATGTATATGTCAAAGTCACTGACTAGCAAACTATTTATCATTCAAAGGTTTTACATGTTGAATATGTTTGAAACTTTAGATCTTGTACAATACGCCAATACCGTCAATCAGATAGTTAGTGATCTAGGGCATGTGGGTGGAAGATTGATAACAAAGATGAAGCCCTGATTTTGCTGTTTTTGTTAACCCTAACATATAAAACTTTGTTAATCACATTTACATGTGGGAAATAAATGATAAGTCTGGAGACGGTTAGCTCTGCGTTGGTCTCTCATAATGAGAGGTGGCAGTGTAACGATGGAGATAAGTCTTAGGGCGATAGGTTGTATGTTAACAACCAGGATATGGGAAGATAGAAGAAGAATCACAGATGGAAAGAAAAGGAGATCTAAGTCAAAAGCAAAGAAGAAACCAATCATTTTGGTCATGGAAAGACATGGCACTTCAAGCGATAGTGCAAAAACATAAAGTAGAGTAGTGTGAAGAATTATGTGGGATCGTTAAAGTCTTCTAACATTCTTAAGAAGGATAGTTCAAAAAGTGGTGATTTCGATATGCTTTTAGTAACATCAGATAGCCACATATATTCGTGGATTTTGGATTCAGGGTGTTTGTTCCATATAATTCCTCACATGGAATGGTTCGAAATGTATATAGCTGGAACCTTGGCATGGTTATTAAAATCTAGATCCGGATCTTAAAATCTTACGATTTTACGATCCAACATTGATCTTTGATCCGGATCTATTATTAGAATCTACTCATGTTAAAATCTTACTTTGGATCTTATTGGATCTCATAATATCAGTAGGATCTTACGATTTTACAATCCATATACGATCCTAACGTTGAACTAACGCCTATTTGAAAGCCCAATTATTCCACTTTTTTATAACTTTTTCATGATTAAAATCACTCTATATGTACATCTCTAATAATATATTAGATAAAAATCATAGAAATTTTACTCATGTGTGCGCAACAGCAAAACAACTCTAAATGCGATTGTATATAATATTAAGTCGCATCTATAAATTTCTTGAATCCAAAATTTTAAATATAGTTTAGTGTACATGACTTGATATTCGAAGAATATTTATCGCTTTGAAGTGATGCTAGTGTATTTAATTTTTAGACTTCAAATTTTAGTAGAATTTTTGTAGTACAATGTTTATAGATGAATATAAAATAGTCTATTATCAATCTTCAAAATCTTACGATTCTACGATCCGATCCTAAGGGTTCCTTGTGATCTGATCCTAAAATCCCGATTGTAATAACCTTCAACCTTGGGTTTTATTTTATTGGGAGACGACAAGAATTGTGTTATCGTTGGTATCAGACAAATCATGGTGCGTATGCATGACGACATCATCAAAACATTGATTGAGGTAAGTCATATTCCAGATCTCAAGAAGAACTTAGTCTCCATAGGCACTTCACACGTGAATGGGTTTAAGTTAAGTCAGATACAAACTACGTGAAGTAAGTAAGGGTTTTATGATAGTGATGAAGGGCCTGATTCTAGTAGAGAGAGTCTATCGCCTGATAGGGAGTAATGTTGTAGATGGAACTGCAACTACATTTTTGGAATTTGATAGCACAACTCTATGTCATTTGCGGATGAGGAACATTGTTGAGCTGAAAGGTCTATTGGGAGAGAGAGCTTCATATGAAGGATCTAGGAGCTAAGAAGATCCTAGGATGGATATTCATAGGGGGAGAAGTACCAAGAGATTATAGTTGTCTCAAAAGAGCTATATAGAGAAGTACCAATTCGTCTATAACGATGCTAACGACCAATTATTACGTCTAGTACGACGTAATAATTGGTCGTTAGCATCGTTATAGATGAATTGGCCATGATTTGGAGCGTATTACCGTAGTTCGGAACTCGCAGGGCAAAGTGGTTATGTATGAGGATTATGACCATTCAGAAGAATACCGAAGAGAAGATGTCCAAAGGATAAAGTAAAGTCGAGCACACAACAAGACACAGCCGTGCTGGATCATATGGGCCAGGGCGCGACCACGCTAAGACAACTGAGTTGTTGTGCGAGTGTGCCCACATTAGCGCGACCGCGTCAAGTCTATTGGAGGTGGGCGCGACCGCCCCCGCGTTGATTTCCTTCCGCAGATTACCTTTTTTGTGGACTTTCTTTGTGCCTTTTACCTATTTTGCTGATGAGCTTCGGGCTTGGGCCTTTTTAGGTTGTTTCTAGGGTTTCTTTATTCTATAATTAAGGGATGAGAGCTTTGCCTCATTGTCATGCTTAGTTCTAGATTAATTTACAAAGTTTGTAGAGAGGGTTCTCATTGATCTCTAGGTTGAAGCCTGCGGATTGTTGGTTTATAGACTTCTTCCTTGGTTCTAATAGAATTATGTTATTTGAATTGTTTCATCCTCTTGCTTATAATATTTATTGATTTTAATTTGTTTATATAGATTGATCACCTTGGTTTATAGATCTATTTGATATAGCTAGGGCCTGGTTTATCCTAGTTGGAGAACCTTACCTATTTAGTAGCAAATCAATTACCTGAACTAGTTGGGCTTCTAGTTGTATGGAGGTTAATGAGTGTTAGTAGCCAAGTGGCGCTACATCTTCCTATCTATTCTTGTGCTTTATGTGGCTTAGGAGAAAGTCTTAATAGTTTTAGGGCTGGATTTGTTGGTGTAAGGCTAGTGGGGCTAGTTGACTTAATTAGCTATTTAGGAACAAGGATTAGGACAATAATAATATATAAATTAATATAATGAACCCGATTAGCAATTAGGAAGTCAATGATCAAACCAACCATTTTGTTGTGTGGATACCCACTGAATAAGGTATTTTCTCTATTGCTTTCCTAGATTAAATTAGTACTAGCATCAATCCAATTTCCCCCCTTTTTATCATTATTAAGTTAATTTTATTAATTACACAAGAATTGAATACCTGACTACATACGGGATCGACCCTTGCTTGCCACTCTACTTGTACAAGTGTTAGTGAGGTTTATAAATTATTATTTTGACAGGCGTAACGAACATTTTGGCCTCGTCAAATTTTATGTCGTTGCCAGGGAGTCTAAACTTCATTTTTTGTATTTTTAATTTGATTAACTTTGGTGTTGACCATTTTATGGTCATCACCCGTGTATTAACTGTTTACCTACTGAATTTGCAGGGTATATGGATGAAGTCGAGCCTACGACTCTAATCAAGGCACTGCTCGGTGGGAAACTCGAGAAAAAGAGATATCTTTTCACTTCCATCTATCTTTTATCTTATTCTCTATTTCACAATAGGGACATTGTGTAATTTAAGTGTGGGGGAGGGAGATTACATCTTACCTATCATTGTTTTAAAAATTTTTGAGTCAGTTTCCCCTTATTTGCATTTTTACAGTCGGCTATCATATTTCCCCCTTATTTGATGCTTTGTGGACTTTTATAATGCTGCGTTGAGTTTGGATCTTTTTATTATGCCTTTGATCGTTGATATTACACTTGTGTATGATGATGATATGATTGATCATATTGACGGCTTTGACTTGAGCATGTGGATTCTGACTATGATGCATTAGGACCAATACTAAGATTGCAAGTGTACCATCTCTTCTGTTGTATTATAATTTTGTTATTAAATTTTATTTCCGTCCTTTTTCATTACAAAAGAAAAAAAAAGAATGTAAAGGTAGTGAGCTCCAAGTAAAAAGTCGGAAGAGGCCGCGATCTCTGATGTGTGAAAATAACCGAGGGTTCGATCCTCCAAGGACTATTAAGCAAAGGGTTTCATAGTAGCCTAGACCATAGAATGGGCAGGTTCTACCTAAAAAGAAATTGGACCGGACCATAAAATGGACGAGCCCTCCACCCAAAATGTAAATGTGCAAAATGTGTGAGTAAGATAAAAAGAAGCATTACAAAGTGCATATGATATTACTTGAGTTGAGTTGTGGTTATGCTATATGCTTTTGATGGTGTTGTAGCTCATGCATTATTTTCATAGGTTATGAAACGTGTTAGGACAAGAACAAGTCATTTAGTTGATCTTGCATTATCATCCTTCGTATATTATCTGGATAAAGACATCTTTTGCATAGTTTAGGGATTCATTTTCATTCACTTGCATAGGATTAAGCGTAGCTCAAATTTTGGGGGGTTGAATGATACCATTGTTGAGTCGGTTTAGAGATTTATCGAGTCTTGCATTTTTTTAGTAGAGTCGGAGTCTACGCTTGTTGCTTTGATGATTGTATGTACATATGAGCTTAAGTTTTGATTCGACGACCATCACATTCATGTAATCCATACTCGCTGAGATCGCAGGGGAGTTAGTTGTAGCTTACCAAAGAACAACAAAGTTTAAGTGTGGGGGTATGATGAACGATGTCTAGTACGGTGTAATAAGTGGTCGTTAGCATCCTTAATAGTAGAATTGGCCATGATTTGGAGCATATTACCGTAGTCCAGACCTCGCATCGCAACGTGGTTAAGTACTAGGATTAAGAGCTTTCATAAGAAGACCGAGGAGAAGATGGCCAAAGGACGAAGTAAAGTCGCGCACAAAACAAAACGCAGCCATGCTGGGGCATATGGGCCAGGGTGCGACTGCGCCAAGACAACTGAGCAGTGGCGCGACCGTGCCCACATTGGCGCGACCGCGCCAAGTATACTGGAGATGGGCGCGACTGCGCCCACATCAACGCGACCGGGCCCACGTTCGTTTCCTGTCATGGATTACCTTTCTTCTGTGGGCTATCTTTGGGCCTTTTACCTATTTTTTGATGAGTTTCGGGCTTGGGCCTTTTTAGGTTATTTCTAGGGTTTCTTTATTCTATAAATAAAGGGATGAGAGCTTTGCCTCCTTCTCATGATTAGTTCTAGATTAATTTAGAGAGTTTGTAGAAAGAGTTCTCATTGTTCTCCAGGTTGAAACATGCGGATGGCTGGTATGTAGACTTCTTCCTTTGTTCGAATAAAGATATGTTATTTGAATTATTTTATCCTCTTGCTTATAATATTTATTAATTGTGATTTGTTTATCTAGATTGAACACCTAGGTTTATTGTTTGTTTAAGCCTGATCAGCTTAACCACTCATTTTATTTTGATGATGATAAACACTACATTTGATCTATCTTGTGTTTTCTAAGTTCTACAGGAGTAGCTTAAGAAGCCAAGAGAGTCGCTTTGACCAAGAGAACAAGCTAGAGACTAGCTTTGAGCCCTGCGAAGATAGAAGATGTTGGAAAGGAGTCTCAATCAACTCCAAATTCAAGAATCACAATTTATGAGGTGAAGACGTGAAGAGAGTTGAAGACCGTGGACTAGAGGAGAGATCAAGAGAGTCGCTTCCAGCTAGTGTATCTAGTATTTAAACGATGGAAGAAATGAAGTGAAGGGAATCTGCCCAGGTGGATTAGGCTGCATCAGTGCGTAGAGTATTGTGGTTGTCCCTTGTTATTCCGCCACTATAGCATACTGAGCTGAATATTTCATTTAAGCATTTAAGATTCTATTGTGCTTATCCCTTGTTATTCCGCAACTATAGCATACTCTCTTTCTAGAAAAGCAGTGCTTACTTAAGGGAAAAGACTCGCTTGAAGTGTTTTAAACTTCCTCAACACTTACTCTTCTCTAATAGTTAGTCGATTCTAAGCTACTCTATAAAGGTTTTCAACAAGCGAATCATTCATATCTATACTCTCTTTGTTGAGAGCTAGTCTTTGTATACTAGCTTTAATTGCTTTTGTTCATTGAAATATAGAGTAAGTGTAACATTCACATATATATCTTGTTACACTAGCTTTTTATCTCGATTCTATCCCTCGTGAAAACCCACAATTGGTATCGGAGAACATGTTGCTTAAATCTTGCACATATGGATTCCTACTCTACAGTTTGAAGTCATGGCAATGAAAAACACTCGTTCAACCTAGGAATCTCTTTAGCTAAGCCACATATCTTAGCTGAGGGTGAACTGGAATGGTGACTCACAAATGATGAAAAACTACATCCAACAAAATGACTATCAATGTTGGAGGATCATAAGAAGGATGAAGGAAAAGCTCAAGGAAGAAACCGACACATACAAATGGGGACCAACTGAGTATGATACGCTCGAGAAGAATGCAAACGCGAAGCAAATCATCCTCAAAGCTCTCTCTCGAAACGACATCGACAAGATCATGTCTCTATCCACTTCCAAGATCATGTGGGAAGCCATTATTGATATGCACATCGGCAGCGAGGATATGAAGAACAATCGTCGACTTGAGCTTCATAGGGACTTCCATTCATTTAAGATGGGAGAAAGCGAGTCTATATCACACTATTATTCCCGGTTCTAGGTATTATGTTCTCATATTTCCTCCGCGGGACTCAAGCTAAAAACCTGGGAACTTACACTCTCTTTTATCCACAGTGTTAGTGCTAAATTCGACACAACTAAACGAATAATGCTAATGAATAAAGAAATGAAAGCTATGCCTGTATCTGTACTTGCGTGGAAAAATAAGAGTGCAGGGAAGTTGAAGATTAAAAGGAGTCAATAGCATCTAGAGAATACCAAGGAGTCGCTTTCAAGCTCACTTGCGTGCTTCAAAAGGTAGAGGACAATGATGAGTCCGAATATGAAGAAGAACAAGAAGTGGAAATGATAACCAAGCTCATCAAAAGGTTCTTTAAGAAGAAATTTGGTATAACTACCAGCGGGAACAAAGACTACCAGAGTGATCGAAAGGAGATCAAGCCTTTTAGCCTCAAGAACATAACCGTACTATAAGTTGTGCAGGTACAGGACATTTCTCTAGAGATTGTCCAAGTGAAGGGTTCGAACCGAACCAAGAAGAAGGTGGTTCCGGAACACTTCCTACGAATGCCTTTGTCACTCTATGCGGCGATTCTGATGACGAAGTTGACGTTGGTGAAGATCTTGAAATTGCTTCACAGTCGATCAACCGATTCCATATCCAACGCGTATATACCCGAAGTTGAGGTGAGTGTCCCTGTCCCAGAACCTACTCTAGCTATCCCTCCTACACCCTCTCTCCCTATCTATGGGTGTGTACTCAATCCAGGAGTCAATATGAGGACAACCTTGATTTTAGTGATGATGTTTCCTATAAGTTTGTTACGATTTATATCCGAGGATACGCTCATTAAAGCGAGTCTTGAGATATACAAGCTTGCTTCGAGCGAGTCATCTAAGAGCCTACCTGCATTGTACGTAGCCCTTAAAAGAAAAATATTTACAAGTAGGAGCACAACGAGTGTTACCTGTGCAACACATAGGTTGAAACTCAACCTGTTCCATGTCTTTGTCATGATGACTACTCATAGCGAGTTCCTAGAATTGTGAAGATGAAAGTTCTACCTTCCAGTTCTGGTATTGCAAGTGTTAACGTTCCTATGAAGTCAATACTTCATTTTATCATACAAGAGATGTATCTCATACTTAAAAAGAGAAGGAGTCTTGCTATCTCCTTCAGTGCTTATTTTAAAAAATCAAGCGTGTGCTAATCAACATCTCTTTCACTTTTATCATACAAGAGATGTATTTCATGTGGTAAAGTATTAGCCCTGGCAAGCAAGTCTCATTTGATCATAAAACTATATCTTTTCGTTCAACGCAAGACTCAGATAGTTCAAGCGAGTCTTTGAGGACTCAAGCGACTCTGCTTCTATACTCATTGAACTATAATTGATACTTCCAAAAGAGCAAAAAGCTGCAAGTCATCTCTTTAAGGGCACTTTACTTGGATATCTGTACAACCCTTTAACCTCTTTGGTTTTCCTTCTTACCTTATTAGAAGAACAAGAGATGCACTGTAAGTTCCTTTATAGTTTGACTATGAATTATGCTTTATTATTCTACTTTGGGAACTTTAGTTGGATTGTGTTGCTTTCTTGCTTGATTTTCATGCTTATCTTCACACAATCCTATCTAGCTAATGAAGTATATTATATGAAAGCTATTGATTATAGTCTTGACAAATTGCATGCTCTTCTTATGTCCCACAAATAGAGAATGGTGATTGTCTTCTTGACCATTGAAAGCCTAAGAAATGATCCAATCCTACAGTGTCCCAAGCCTAACATTAATGTAACGCTTCCTCTCCCTTGATTAAACTCCACAAATGAAGTATTCATTTTCATGTAAAAGCCAGTTACCCATATCATGCACGTATGTTAAATATTCATTAAAATTGAGGGTAAGTGTGTTATGCCCCATATTATGAAATGTGCATATCATGTTAATCTTTTGCATGCTTAAATGTAACATTGGGTGCATATATACACTTTCTTTAAACTCCTAAGAATGATCAACCACTGGGTAAGAGTCGCTTTCAAGCAGTATGAGTCGCTATGATGGTTTGCTTAGCACAGAGGGTTTGCTTAATGAGGAAGGCATTCAACTATAGCTCGAACATGTGAGGTCTAGACATGTAGCCTTGTGATCTAGTATAAATAGATTCGGAAAGGCTACGTGACTAAGTGATCCAGTATAAATGGATTCGGAAAAAGCCATACTTAGACTTCACAGCGCATCATAGTAGCTGCAAATGAGTTATCTGAGGTTGCTCCAGCGAGTAACTTGATGTGCCAGTTGTCATGCATAAATTTCATCCAGAAAAAGCAAGTCTACATGTAGTCGTTACGCAACTTAATGATACAAGCCGTTCAGAATATAGCCGTTGGAAGTAGTCGTTGCCAATATAGCTGTTGCTAGCGAGCCATTGCGAGATATCGGATTTGATACGAAGCTTACACAAGAAGGAAAGGGGGTCTATTTAAGCACCGGTATTCATTTCAAATCAACTTTATCGTACTTGTAATATTCTCTCTCCCCCTAATATTGCTCAAATCTCTCCTACTACACTCATTTTCTTACATCTAGCTCCTCAAAAAAGCAAACAGATTCCTCATTACCCTAACTCCTCATAGAAAATGGCTGATAAATCACCCCTCGACGATCTCTCAAGGGAACAACTACTAGAGGAATTCTCTCAGATGAGTCAGAAGGATATTGACGCAATTGTACATCACCGACATTTGGCCCGTCATGAATCTACTGAGTCTTCGGTGACCACTAAGAAGGTTGCAACTCCTTATCCTTCACCGGCTCCTTCGCCGTCTCCAGAAAAAGACGCTCCATGAGATTCGGTGATTCTAGAGACTATAGAAACTCAAGTTGTTGCGGCATGCAAGGAAATTTTTCTACATACAGAGCCAGTGGATATCATTACATAGGTGATTACTGATATAGAGAAGGTTTAACCTGAGGTCTTCTCAACCCCAGCTAAGCCAGGTACTTAGCCACTTATTTCCTCCTCATCAAAATCGTCTCCCATTCTCGCTGCCTCGTTTCTAGATGAGGAAGAAGATGTCTTTGCTCTAGCTCAACACATATTGTATATTGAATCAAAGAGTGAGTCTAAAGCAGTAGGGAAGCGCAAGCTATAAGAAATTAAGGAAGAGCCAGTGTTGTCGGAGGAAGAAAGCTCCGAATCTACTCCTAGAAAGACAGTGAAGAAGGAGGTAAAGCAGCGAAGCAAGAAGTGGTCGAGAAAAGAGCATAAGGTAGTCTCTACTGATTTCCCTCCTCTTCTTCTTGCTATTACGAATAGGGAAATACTCGCACCTTTGATCGTACCTCTAGAATTCCTGAAAGCAATAGAGCAATCCTCCGAGTCAGACAAGTTTAGACAACTACTCAAGCTACAAAGATGGGATAGGTTGGAGACAAAAGTGAGTAAAGCTGATCTGGATTTGGTACGGAAATTCTACTCTCGCCTCTTCAGTTCTGCTTCTGCCTCTGGTGAGCCTACTACATTGAATTTTTTTTGGATAAACAACGTGGAAGGAATCTTTAAGGTAAAAGATCTAGCATTGGAAATTGGTCAAGAGCCAGTACCGGATGGATCTTTGGTGGGATTTGGACGCTTGTACAAGAAAAACTATCCAAGCGGTTCAACCAAGATCAAGGAAGTTTTTTTTTTGGCAGCAACACTAAAGGTTGAGCACCTTTATGCATCAAAGCGACTGATGCATCATTTCATTATGAAGAACATTACGTCGCGCAATACCGGTTGGACCAGGTGACTATCTCTGGATGATGTATTATGGCTCAATGCCTTAATGGGGAGATGGTAAATACCGCCTCGATCATGTTCTCCCACTTAGTCGCTTCCAGAGCTCACCATGGCATCCGCTTCTGTTCCCACATATCATCGCCCGTATGCGGAAAAATGAGGGTATGTAGAAGCCAGTGACTGAGACTAGATTCAATGATATTCTAACCCTGGATAAGGTCACCGGGCTTGTTGCGAAGCCTTCCAAGATTCTTCTACCTGCTACCAAATCGTCTCGCACTCAGTGATGCAGGAGCATCCCTATCACCAACTCCCCAAAGGGCAACCACAAGATCCATGGCTAAGAGGACCAAAGATCAAATCAGGCAAGCCATTTTAGCTCTCAATATGGACCAGGAGATGAAGCCCATTGCCTCTACTCTTTTGACATGTCAAAGAGGTATCTCTCCTCTACAAATTCCATGAAGAACACTTGGTCATTTCTGGACCAAGTCAAGCTACAAAGAGCCAACTTTAGGACATACCCGGAATAGACCTCTAGCCGGCTATGTCATTTTCAAGTGCATTTTGCACAAGCTTCCTTATGTTTTTCATGAAACATTTCTTAGGGTATTTTGGTCTTAATTAAGTGAACTTTATGAGGTTCAAAGGGGCCGGCCTTCACTTGGTATAAAAGCCAAGAGATAGCTCATTATTCCGGGCCTTTGAATTGATTAAAAACACACATGTTGTAAAAGTTGAGCAAAGACTCCTTTCTATCATTTGAAGGCCACCTTGGTTTGTTGGTTGATCAACTGAAAACAACCTTATCTCTTGCCCAATTATATCTTGTTTGTGTGATTGTTATTGTATGAACTTGATTAGGGAAACTCATGGTGCTCTAGGTGGTATATCCCCTAGTTGTGTTGTGTTATAGCTTGTTTGTTTCTTGTAGACTTGCATTGTGTTGAGGTTAAGTCCAAGGTGCTTGCAAGGGAGCTTAAGAATCATTCAAGAACTTATCCCCTTTGTTTTCATTTCACTTCTATCTCTATTTTGCATCCAAGCTTGTTTCCAAGCTAGGATAACATCTAGGACACTTGTTCTTGATGTTTGGAAAGGATTGAACTCTAGATCCGAGCATTGTAGGAATATCCCTACATCAAGTGGTATCAGAGCTCAGTGAGTTCATCCTTTGTTCACCATAGAAAACCCAAAACCAAGTGCCTTGCAAGTTCTTGCAAGAACACTTGACAAAAATATTGTGAAAACCCACAAAAGCTAGCCATTTCTTTACCTTGTTCTTTTGGTCTAACCATTATGAATGCTTGAAGTTTTTTGCAGGACTAAAACCAAGGTTGAAGGTGAGGAGTTGCCTAAGGAAATCCCTGAGTTAAGGTCGAAACTTCCAAGGGAAAACCAACCATCCACCTTCGCCTGTGCCTTGTTCCGGGAACCAGCGCCTGGCAAGACACCGGAATCCAAGCCTTTTTAGCCCTACCCCATGCAGCCATCTTCAAGAACACTCTGAACAAAGTGTAAAGTAGAGGTCTTGATCTTTCTACAGCAACAAAAATCACCCAAATCCACCGAGTAGATCGTTCTGACCAAGCCAAACAAAATCACTCCAGAGGCAGTAAAACCGGGTGCTTGATTCACACACAAAAGTGGTCAAGAACCCAACTTTGGAGCTTCACCCCTCAATCCAAACACCACCAAACGAAGAACACTCATGAGCCCCATGAAGAACAACATTTAATCTGTGGAGGGAAACAAAAATCAGACCAAGGGCACGAGTAGATTGTCCAAAACACTAAAGCCAAAACCTTTCCCAAAGCGGTAAAGTGTCACTTCTACTTTCCCAAAAGTGTTGACCTAGCATATTCCCAAGGCATTGCAGCCTCATTGAGCCGTGCCATTTTGGATTTGACCTGAGCCCTCTACCTAGAAAAACCTCCACTACAAGGTTCAAGAAAGGTCCCATCCATTGCAGCTCATTGACCCGTTGAAAAACACACCCAAAGTTGCTTGCCAACACACTTACTTCTACTTTCCCCAAAAGTGTTGACCTAGCATCTTCCCAAGGCATTGCAGCCTCATTGAGCCGTGCCATTTTGGATTTGACCTGAGCCTCCTACCTAGAAAAACCTCCAATACAAGGATCAAGAAAGGTCATATCCATTGCAGCCCATTGACCCCTTGAAAAACACACCCAAAGTTGCTTGCCAACACACTTTTGTACCCGGTAACGTGCTAGCTTGCCTATTCAACATTAAACCTTGTACCTTTTGTTGTGTACTCCAATTGCAACATTTGGAACGTGACCAAGTGGTCATAATACTCAGAGAAGAAGGAGAGAAGGGATTGCCAAGTGCCCTTCACAACTTAACCCATACCCCACCTTTTAACCTTAAAGGAAGTAGTACACCTAAGGTGTTCACTTGACTTCTTTTCTTAAACACAATCCTCAGCCTTTTCCAAGGAAGTTTTGAAGGCAATAACAAGGGGACTCCAAGGGCTACTCGTTCACCTCAGAATAAGGTAATAGTCCTTCGCCCCTCTTGAGCTAAACACACTTACACAATTCTGTTTTGCCTAAGTACTAAAACTGCATGCTATAACTATTGTTTCATTGGCACCTTTAAGTGTACTTAATCTAGCTTCACTCAAATCATTTCACACTTATAAGGTACTATATTGAGCAGAGATTGAGAGACTATCCTTGAGTGTGAGGGAAGACACAAATCAAACACAAGTTATTACTCTAACTTAACATCTTTGCTTGTTGTTTGTGTGACAATGTCTAGCTCACCCCATCAATATCACCAAGAGGACTCTCAAACAGACCTAGCCTCACTCATACGGGCCCTTAGTGACACCATGGACAGAAATCACCGAGAGCTCTCTAGTAGACTGGCCACTTTGGCGTCAAAACAGAAATCACCTAAGCAACACTCAAGGGAGTTTCCTAACTTTGATTCTCCTAATGTGAATAGATATAGTGATGATTTTGTTGATGAGTTTCAGGAGGATAGGTACATGAGGCAAGGAGGAAGAGTAAGGAGACCAAGGTTCCAAGAACAAGGGCAAGAACCTAGACAAAGAGAGGATGATGGCCTAGGCAATGTGAAGTTCAAAATCCCAAGCTTTGAAGGGAAGTGTGATCCAACCTCATACATGGGATTTGAAAGGAAGATGAAGGCTAGGATGGTGCAAACAACAAGGCCAACTTCTAGGCCAATGGGATCAAGCACCCCATGGGATAACAAGCCAAGCACCACCCCTACCCAAGCACCCAAGGAAACCTATCCACAAAGGGATCCACCTAAGCCCCAAGGCCAAGCCATGGGCAATTCAAGGAGTACTTCTAAACCCTCTCATACTTCTCACTCTATGAACACTCGAACTAGTAACATAGAATGCCTTAAGTGTCAAGGTAAGGGTCACTATGAGAAAGATTGTCCTAAAAAGGAGGAAATGATAATCAATGCATTAGGACAACTTGAATCTGAAATTATTCATAAAAGTGGCAATTACCATAACCATGTTGTTGAGCATAAGCATGAACTAGTGCATAATGAAGAGCTAGAGTATGAACAAGGTGCAAGCCTTAGTTGCAAGGAATTCCTTAAGGTCCAAACTAAACTTGTGGAAGATAACCTAGGAGAAGACTTGTATCCTAGTAAGTGTCTAGTTAAGGATAAGGTGTGTGACTTAACCATAGATGAAGATAGTTGTTGCAACCTAGCTAACAATGAATTAGTCCAAGGACTACAACTAGTCTCGGTTTTGCACCCTAGTCCTTATGAGCTTCATTGGATGAATGATTGTGTAGAGTTTAAAGCACATGGGAAATGTAAGTTAACACTTAAGTTTGACCATTACATAAACACAATCTCATTTGACATTCTATCTATGCAAGAAAGTCACTTTCTCTTAGAGAAACCTTGGCAAGATGGTAACAATGTGGTGCATGATGGTTATGCTAACAAGTACCCTTTATTGTTGAATGATGAGCAAATTACTCTCAATCATATTACCCCATCTCAGATTCTTAGGGCTCCAGAACACAAAAGGATCAAGGCAAAGGAGAAGTCCATTGGCGAGGACAAGAAGTCAAGGCACAAAGCAAAGAACCGAGAGAACAAGTTGCACTTGCCTATACTAGCCTCCAAGGAGCCAAGACATGTGCAATATTGGCTCATACATGAGTGACCTAAAGATACAAGACTTGTATGTATGACCAAGAAGCACACTCAAGACTTAGATGAAAGATTTAGAGGTTTCCACCCACAAATGCACCAAGAAAAGTTCCAAGGACAATACTCCATGCTAGTGATCAAGAAAGTGCAAAGGGATGAATTTCTACCCAAGGATGCTAAGCTACTGAGTTTGGTCAAGCACCACACCTTAACATCAGAAGCACCACACTCAATAGGGCCTCATGTTGAGTTTGCCTACAATAGGGCCACACACTCAAGCACCAAGGTAAGTCCTTCTATGTGTGTGTATGGTACTAACCTTCTAACCTCCTTTGATCTTATTCCTTTGCCTAGCAAAGAGAAGTGTGACCATAGTGCAGGGAACCAGGTTAAACTCATCAAGGAGCTACATGAAAGGACCAAAGAGAGGCTGGAGAGCTTAACCACAAAGGTAGCTGAGGCAAAGAACACGCATAGGAGGAAGGTCAGATTCAAAGAAGAAGCTAGTGAAGGGGAAGAACAAGAAGAGGCTCCCATCATCAATACTAAAGATGGCCTGAGGTCAGGCCCTTCAAAAGAAGGAGGGAATGATGCAGGATCATCCCTATCACCAACTCCCCAAAGGGCAACCACAAGAGCCATGGCTAAGAGGACCAAAGATCAAATCAGGCAAGCCATTTTAGCTCTCAATATGGACCAGGAGATGAAGCCCATTGCCTCTACTCTTTTGACATGTCAAAGAGGTATCTCTCCTATACAAATTCCATGAAGAACACTTGGTCATTTCTGGACCAAGTCAAGCTACAAAGAGCCAACTCTAGGACATACCCGGAATAGACCTCTAGCCGGCTATGTCATTTTCAAGTGCATTTTGCACAAGCTTCCTTATGTTTTTCATGAAACATTTCTTAGGGTATTTTGGTCTTAATTAAGTGAACTTTATGAGGTTCAAAGGGGCCGGCCTTCACTTGGTATAAAAGCCAAGAGATAGCTCATTATTCCGGGCCTTTGAATTGATTAAAAACACACATGTTGTAAAAGTTGAGCAAAGACTCCTTTCTATCATTTGAAGGCCACCTTGGTTTGTTGGTTGATTAACTGAAAACAACCTTATCTCTTGCCCAATTATATCTTGTTTGTGTGATTGTTATTGTATGAACTTGATTAGGGAAACTCATGGTGCTCTAGGTGGTATATCCCCTAGTTGTGTTGTGTTATAGCTTGTTTGTTTCTTGTAGACTTGCATTGTGTTGAGGTTAAGTCCAAGGTGCTTGCAAGGGAGCTTAAGAATCATTCAAGAACTTATCCCCTTTGTTTTCATTTCACTTCTATCTCTATTTTGCATCCAAGCTTGTTTCCAAGCTAGGATAACATCTAGGACACTTGTTCTTGATGTTTGGAAAGGATTGAACTCTAGATCCGAGCATTGTAGGAATATCCCTACATCACTCAGTCTCGCAAACCTGCTATACCCGCTGCCAGCGAGTCTTCATCTAGCATTGTATCAGCTATACAGTCACTGCACGCCACTATTGAGAAGCGTCTTGTCGAGATTCATACACAGCTCCAGCTACTCACTGAACGAGAAGAAGAACAAAGTAGTATCATTCAAAAATTAGTGGTTCTTTCTCGCAAGCGTGATGTTTAGGGTGTCTCCTCTTGTGTGTATTTTTGCTTCTCTTTATGTGCTTTTTGCGTGTTTAAAGTTTAACAAGTACCCGAGGACCCCCAGCTACTCAAGATGTAATGTTTTAATGAGAAAAATATGCATTTTGTTTCTATAATCTCTCGTTGTTCTAAATGGTTACACCTTACTTTGTTGCGTTGAATGTCCCGATTTGCTTGCTTATTTGAGTTAAACTAGTTTCCTTTCCACTATTAGGTCCCTTTGTATGTGTTATATTCCATATTTGATGATGTCAAAAGGGGGAAGAAAAACAAGTAAATCTATTCAACTAATTGGAAAGAAGTTAGATCATCTTGGTGTAAGGAGGAATAAAGGTACACTCACTAAGTGGATCTAGCAAGATTTTGAGCAGATTTGGTCAATCTGTCAAGTAACAGTTTAACCTTCCTTGTATATCTTATAGCTTAACTGAGTTCGTTTTGGAATATATGCCTTTCACTATTTAAGTGTGTGTTATCATCAAAAGGGGGAAGTTGTTAGTTTAAGACTGATCAGCTTCAACGCTCCTTTTATTTTAATTATGATAAACACTACATTTGATCTATGTTGTGT
The DNA here is from genome assembly GCF_046119375.1 of Phyllobates terribilis. Classification (NCBI taxonomy): domain Eukaryota; kingdom Metazoa; phylum Chordata; class Amphibia; order Anura; family Dendrobatidae; genus Phyllobates; species Phyllobates terribilis. The sequence goes on along the minus strand of NW_027369612.1, from coordinate 9,030 downwards.
TTTCTAGTTTCTACAAGACTAGCTTAAGAATCCAAGAGAGTAGCATTGACCAAGAGAACAAGCTAGAGAGTAGCTTTGATCCTTGCAAAGATATCAGATATTGTACTAGCGGAGAGATGAAGAGAGTCACTGCCAGCTAGTGTATCCTATGTTTCAATGATAGAAGAAATTAAGTGAAGGGAATCTGCCCAGGTACCTTAGAATGCACCAACACGTAGTGTATTTGTGCCAGATGATAGGAAAGACGTGAAACTCAAGATAGGCGAATGTGCTTCTACCTATGGAGAGTGAGGAGCGTGGATCACCAGCATGGACGGATTGAAGCACAGTGGTGTGGAAGCGGATAGCCAGCATGGAAGAAGTTTGTTACAAGGTTTTTGCTCGAGAAAAATGAGAAATCTGTGGAGGAGCTATCGAGAGAATAGTCACACGGATTGTCAAGGTGTCAATCTTCTTTATTACAATATTGTATAGAGTTTTCTAACTTGGGGATTTAGGATTTCTATAAATAGGTGTAATATTTGTATGCATTCGCACGTGTTTCAGAAACCTCAAGAGGGAAAGAAAGTCTAGCTACCACAAACACAACAGGATCAGGAAAGCCTAGGAGTTAGTACGTTGAGTGTCCAAGAGGGATGCAACATCACTGAAAGCTGGGAGGTTAGAAAGGTTGGGTGTTTGGGGCATATTTGGTGATCTATGGGGGAGCGAGTGTCGTCTTTACAACTTGAGAGCGCAAACATTGTAAGTGAGCTGAACGCGAGTGTAGTGAGATGAGAGTTATAAGGCCTTGTAATTCCTTGTTCATTATATTCAATATATTGGTGAATTTCAACCCTGACATGAATTATTGCCATGGGTTCTCACCTTAACAAAGTCTCTATGTGCATATTGAGTTGAATCTTTCATTTAACCATTTAAGATTCCTATTGTGGTTTTCCCTTGTTATTCTACAACTATAGCATACTCGCTTTCTAGCGAAGCAGTGCTTACATAAGGGAAAAGAATCGCTGAAAGTGTTTTAAACTTCCGCATCTCTTAAACAATGAAGGTAGTCGATCGAACTACTCTTCTCTAAGAGTTAGTCGATTCTAAGCTACACTATAAAGGTTTTCAACAAGCGAATCATTCATATTTATACTCGCTTTGTTGTGAGCTAGTCTCTGGATACTAGCTTTATAGCTTTCGTTCATTGATTATAGAGTAAGTGTAACATTCACATATATATCTTGTTACACTAGCTTTTTATCTCGATCCTACCCCTCGTTATACACACATTTATAGATCTATTTCATATAGCTAGGGCTTGGTTTATCCTAGTTGGAGAGCCTTACCTACTTAGTAGCAAATCAATTACCTGAACTAGTTGGGCTTGTACTTGTGTGGAGGTTAATGAGGTGTTAGTAGCCAAGTGGCACTGCATCTTCCTATCTATTCTTGTGCTTTATGCTACCTAGGAGAAAGTCTTAATAGTTTTAGGGCTGCATTTGTAGGTGTAAGGGCTGGTGAGGCTAGTTGACTTAATTAGCTATTTAGGAACAAGGATTAGGACAATCATAATATATAAATTAATAGAATGAACCCGATTAGCAATTAGGAAGTCAATGATCAAACCAACCATTCCGTTATGTGGATACCCGCTAAATAAGGTATTTTCTCTATTGCTTTCCTAGATTAAATTAGTATTATCATCAATACAATTTCCCCCCTTTCTATCATTATTAATTTGATCTTATTAATTACACAAGAATTGAATACATGACTTCCTGCGGGATCGACCCTTGCTTGCCACTCTACTTGTAGCGGTGTTAGTGAGGATTATAAATTATTATTTTGACAAGCGTAATGACCATTTTGGCCTCGTTAGTTATAGTTAGGTTTGATATGAAGATAGGCAAATTAGTGTTTACACCTTTTGGATATCACTTCAAGATCTCATCAGTCTTGTGTCCTAGAACTGATGAGGAAATGTTATACATATCCCAAGTTACTTATGCAAGTCTAGTTGAGTGTTTAATGTATGCCATTGTATACACAAAACCTTATCTGGCTTAGGCTGTTAGCCAAGTCAGTAAGTACTTGTCTAATCTTGAAAGGGATCAATGGAGTGTAATGAAGTGGATTCTCATGTACTTAAGGGGTACTATTGATTGTGTCCTTATGTTTGGAGGCTAGAAGTTTGCTACTTCAGTTATGGGGTATGTTGATTTAGACTATGCTGGGGATATCCAACGGATCCCGATATATAGCTGATTGGAGCTTATTATATGGTCTTAACTACCGACTATTAGCTTAGGAATAGTTGTGTTTAGGTGCACAACGAGTGGTATTCCCGGAATCTAGGTTGGAGTTTACTTATGGATTAGCGGGATGCTCGTAAGCGGTATTTTGTGGTTTTTATCATGGAGATCCCGGTTGTACTCACTTTTAGTGCATTCAGGATGGAGCTAGAGGAAGTATACCACGCATACACCAAAGGAGAAGCCAAGAGGAGAAAACGAGCTGCCTCAATGCTTGTAGAAGACGAAGACCATCTCGGGAGAAGTTGTCATGACCGAGATGGAGTCATCACGACCGAGAGTCAGCCTCAGTTGAAGCTGTCACGACCGAGACAACCCATCACGATCGCGACTTAGCTTTAGTTGACCTATCACGATCGAGACTACCTATCACGGCTGACACCAGCCACAGACCTGAGAACTGGAGCACTATCACGATCGCGACAGCCCTGTCACGATCGTGAGAACGGAAACGGACGACCCATATTGAAGATTTTATTCGAGATTCTGATTTTTTTTTCCACATCTTTTTAGTTATTTTGACTTATTTTATTTACCTTTTATTAGATACTATATAAGCCTTTAGAAATTAGGTTACATTAAGTTTGGATCATTCATCATTCTATCATTCATTCATTTAGAGAATTCAGCAGCAACCTCCAAGAAAGCTTCCACCTTTACCATCTTCTTAGGTTTGTTTCTCCATCATTCTTCCATATTTCTCAATGCTTTCTAAGGCTATGTCTGGCTATGTTCTCTATAGTTCACTCTTAAGGATGAAGCCATTGTTTTAGGATTTGTTTGTGAGAATTATTATGTTTCTATTCTAAAGTTAATTTCAGGATTGTTTTATGATCTCTTGTGCTTTATTGACTATTGATTGATCTTGATTTTATCTAGGTTGCAAACTAGGTTGATTAATTATCCATTATATTGCTAGGCTTGACAATTCAATTTGAAAAGTCTTGTCTTTTAGGTAGAAATCATAATTTGCATAAACTATTCACGAGTTCTTATTTTGTAGAGATTATAAACCCGTGTCCAGTATCGGCTATTTGCCAATGGTATTGCATAGGCCTACAAATCTTTGATCTTTATGCTGTTGCGCTTTTGAACCTTGGGATTTCCTTTGTTATTGCTTACAATAAGGGTTTCTAGGACTATTTGGACAAGTTGCTATTTACGAACAAAGAGTAGGACAACCAAATTAACCAATTTAAAATATTAATTAGTAGAATTCGATGATCAATATTCCGATTAAACAATGTGTTGAAGCTAGATAGAGTGAGCTCCATCATCATATTAGTTATAACCCAACATTCTTTGCTTTTATTTTACGTTTGGTTAGTTACGATAATCATACACAAAAACCCCCCATTGTTACTATTCAGTAACACCATAAGAAATAAGCTAACGTTCTGGCTCTCTTGGAATTCAACCCCTTCTTACCGCTTTACTAGTGGAATTGTTAAGTTGGGTATCTTTGATAGGCATAACGACCGTTTCTGCCTCATCAAATTTTGGCGCCATTGTCGGGGAGCCAATTGTTTTAGTTTATTTCTTTTTGTTTTACTATTCTGGTGTGGACCTATCTTATGGTCCACAGTCGCGCTACTAATTCAGATTTGCTTGATTTAAATCCAGAGATAGAGCGGGCGCATCTACGCAACTTGCAACAATCTGTACAAAATCTAGTGATCGAATCAATGGCTGCGAGAACGTTGAGAAAGCTTACAGAATAAGATGTGACGCAACAACACCTGGGAGTAACGCTGCCTGCGCTGAATGCTGGCGTTACGTTTGAGTTAAACACCGGTTTCATCAATTTGATACCAAAGTTTCATGGCCTGGTTGGGGAAGACCCGATTATGCATCTAAGTGAGTTTCACGACATCTGCAGCTGCAACAAGACGAGTAACGTCACCGGCGAGCAGATAAAGATGAGAGCTTTCAGTCTTATGCTAAAAGATAGCGCGCGACAATGGTACTACTTGCTGCCCACCGGAAGTATCGAAACTTAGGATAAGCTACACAAAGCCTTCTTAGAAAGTATTTCCCTTCCAAAAAGGCGGTTGCTTTGAAAAGAGCGATAGCTATGGTGGAGCAACACAATGATGAGACTCTATACGACTACGTGGAAAGATTTGCAAGATTATGTGCCAGCTGCCCATTCCATGGGTTTGAGGAGAAAGATTTAGTAACCCACCTTTACAATGGGTTACTCGACAATGAGAGAAGGTTAGTGGACGCTGCGTGTAATGGGAGTGTGTTGAATTTGACTCCCGCCGAAGCCAGAGCTTGATTAATTGAGATTGCTGAGGGAACAAGAAGTTTTGGAAGGACTTATACGAGGAAAGGAGTAAACGTTGTGTATTCCAGAGATCCCGGATGGAAGAATGAAATAGATGAGTTGAAAAGTATGATAAAGAACATGACCTTTGGAAATAAGAAACCGGCGAGACTATTTGGGATTTGCGCAGACGAGAGCCATCCTACCGACATGTGCCCGCAACTCCAGGATCAAACCATTACCGAACTGCACGCTGTAGGAGGTTTCAGATCTCCTCGAACTCGGTTTGAGAACAACAACAACAACTACAATCAGCGAGAAAACAACAACTACAATCCGAGAGGTAATGATCATCCTGGTTTTAGATGGGGCGACTCGGCTGGGGGGCAGAATAAACAATATCAATACAATAATCAATACTGTGCTCCATACCCACCAAAACCCAAAGAGCCATCGACGAGAGAGATGCTGGAAACGTTGACAAAGCACTTCACGACACATTTTCAAACTACGGAGGCAAGCATAAAGGATTTGGAGAAGCAGGCATCGCAAATGGCGGAGACTGTCAATAATCTAACGCAACAGATCTCAGGAAAATTACCTCCAAAACCGAGAGAAATCCGAGGGAAAACGTGAGTGCCATCACGATACGAACACTCGATGTAAAGCTGCAAGGGGAGAGGTTGCAGGAGAAAATTGGAGAGGTATCACGACCATGACAGAGTCACCACGATCGCGACATTTTTCCAGTTGAGCCATCACGATCATGACAACTCCATCACGACCGAGATGACGGTGATCTGGTTTACGAAAAAAATTCCGAAACGAATCACGATCGTGGCATGGTGTCACGATCGCGACTAAGCCCCAGTTTACCCCATCTCGATCGCGACCAACCATCTGGACCGCTACCAAGTGCTGATGTCCGCGACTACAAGGAGATTTTTGATACGCTTAGTAAGTGTAAGGTGAATATCCCTCTGCTCGAACTCGTCAAGTGTGTCCCTCATTATGCTAAACATTTAAAGGAGTTTTGCACTAAGAAGAGAAGTCAGAAGCTGCAAGGAAAGCAGAAGGTTCGGGTCAGCGAAAGAGTTTCCGCGGCCATCCAACAATATATAGCTACCGAACGCTCAGATCCAGGGATGGTGAGTATCCCCTGCACTATAGGTAAAACCAAAATTGATAGAGCCATGCTAGATTTATGTGCTTCTATTAATGTCCTACCTTACTCATTATACAAATCATTAGAATTAGGACCTATGAGTGAAAAAGGGGTTGTGCTTCAGCTAGCTGACAGGTCTACGGTCTACCCGAAAGGGTTGGTCGAAGATGTGTTGGTTATGGTGGAGGACCTTATATTCCCTGCAGATTTTTATGTGCTATATGTTAATCACAATACGGAAGCCGCACCAGTCCTTTTGGGCATACCCTTCATGCAGACAGCTCAAACAAAATTGGACCTAGATACTCGGGCGCTTACGCTCGAGTTGGACAGGGATGTTGTCAATTTTAACATATATGAAACTACGATACAATCCCTAGATGATAGCTTGGTATTCTGTATTAATCACGCTAATAAACCTCCCGATCTATGCTCGAATGTTGTTTTGGGCAGTAGCCCCACCTCTCTAACCACACAGGGAAAGAAACCTGCTAAAGCTGTTGTGCAGGTTCCAAAGAAAACAAAAACAAAGCCCAAAGTTAAGTCTAAGTGTGGGGAAGGTAAGGAGAAAAAGAAACCCATGCAAATATGGGTCAAGGAAGAGAATGGTCTAAGGTTCAAACCTTTCCATCCGCGGTTCAAAAAGATGTTGTTAGATTTTGCGATCCGGAAAGGATCAAGTGAACATGGTTGATTGACGAGAGAGCATTACGTCGTTCCGCGATGTTAACTAAGGAGTTGATCGGGAGGCAACCCGAGGGAGTTTCACTACCGTTAACCCCATTATTCTGTTTTTTTCTTAATTTCTTTCTTAGTTAAATGGCGGAGCCAGTACGTGGAGGTCAGCGTAGGAGACGCAATACATCGATCGCGTACACATTTACTCGTGTAACGATCGTGACACTATGTCATGGTCGTGACGCAGTCGGAAAATTAACCCCCTTTGTTCACCACGACCGAAACAGAAATTCAGCATTACATGGTTCTCCTTCTTCGTTTTCCCTTTTTATGATTTCCTCTTTTGCTGCATTGAGGACAATGCGCGATTCAAGTGTGGGGAGAGGAGTCGACTAGTTGAGGAGTTCTTGATGCTGTTTTGGTTTCTTTTGCTATTTCTGCTATTTACCTTATGCTTTTCGAGTCTTTGCTGAACTGTTTTAGTTGTTTTTCTATAGAGTCTGTACGGATATTTCCAGAACCTTTGCTTTATTATTATTGTTTAGAAAAAAAATCAGATAAACCCATGAGAGTAAAAAGATATTGGATCGAAAAGAGGGGCTCCAATAAAAAAAAATATAAAAAAAAATTGATTGAAAAATTAAAAGTAAAAAGAATAAAAACCAGGCAAGCAAAAATTGATTAAAAAAGGAAAAGGTGGATGCCTGAAAATAAAAATAAAATAAAAATAGTTCTTACCACTTAGAATTTTGGTGAAAACCGGAAGGGCGCCGGGATTACATTGTTTTGTGATTATTTATTTGTTTGCATCTTTATTGGCGCCGAAGACATAAGAAGGGGGTTGAAGGATTGTCTCGGGTTTTACGATTCACCAAGGAGGGATAAAAAGTTAGTTTTAGCCTTTTATTCCTCATTGTTATTGAGCTTATTGTTATCCACACTTTGCATGCTCACCCTTTCATTAGTTCATCAGATTTGTAACACACTTATGGCGGTTGTATTAGATTCTAGGATTAGAATTCTATTTCTTGGAGTTGGATGCATATTGTTGTGGTTTTGCTATGCAGATTTTATGGATTAGGATTGGTGGTTGTAAGGTATGGATTGTTTATATTATTTAGTGGTTTAGGACATTTATTGAAGAGGAGGAATAATAAGTGTATTAGCGAGTGGGAGACTCATTTTTTATCCTTATTATCATGATTTATGTACCCTTACTGTAGGATCGTTGATCTTTACTTAGGTTACGACGGTAGCGACCTTGAGGTCTTTAAGTTAACTTTGTTTGATCTTGAGTATCTTTAATGTGTAGAAATAAACTTAATGACACAGTGTTCTGCAAACAAACTTGTATATTGCTTTTCAATCCTAGTTGCAGTCTAGTTTCATACACAAGAAACTTCTAAGCAAGCTAGAAGCAACTATACTAACCTCTCTTTCACGTTCACAAATGCCTGGTTTCGCCTCTCTTCGTCAACACATGACGAAATGCTATCTCTAAGATATATATAGACCATCTAACATCTGGTCTATCGAATCTACTAACTAATGAAAGATAAAATCTAAATCATAACAACTAAATCTTCTAGTTATAGAAGATAGATACTCAACTAAAAGATAAAATTATGCTAAAAGATAATGTTTGGCTAGATACTTGTATCACTTCGTATCTAAATGAATCTGATAGAACGTGAGAGACATGCTCTAACATCTTCATATCTTCTAAGTGTCGAAGGAAATTCTCTTCGTCTTATAGTCTTGAGGTCGCTTTGATGGTATAACGTCTGCAACGACCTTCCAATGGCTTTCGCGACTATCTTCTATGCTTGGCACTAGTGTTCTTAGTTGATAAGTCTTTACAGCTTAGACTTTACAACATCTTATATTAGACAAATACTTGTTTGTGATTGTCGTGACCTTCTCTGTCATTAAAGCGACCTTCTGTAAATAGTCGCGACCTCTGATTCATGCATAGCGACCTGCTCCTGATCATCGCGACTTGCTTTCCGTGCTCTGCTCCACTCCATATGCTTCCCAAGTACCTATATTGAGTAAACTCAATGTAGATGTTAAAATCAAGTGTTTGTTATCATTAAAACTAGAGAAACTCAGGTCAAGCAATACTAGCTTGACCTAACAATTTCCCCCTTTTAATGATGACAAACTATATAAGACATGGCATATATTTAAGGCATTTTCATGTTTAGAGAAGCAGTGATAAGTAACACTTTACCTTGATCAAGTCTCGCTTTGTGTTTCCATAGGTCGCTTCTTATGGTAATAGTTCCCCCTGACTTAAGCAACCGGTATGCCAGGTCTATTCCCCCTTTTGACATCATTGAAAAAGTCATGAATATATATGATTAGGGAACTAAGGCGGCTATCATGATCTACTCTCTAGAGGAATGATGATGAGATGCCTAAGCGAAAGGAACTAAGTTATAACTAGGCAAGATAATAGAGCAAGTAGAGAAAAACGAGCAGAGCATACTTTTATATTCATTTTGACTACACACCCAAAAAGCTACTAGCTAGATAACCTAAGGAAGAGACTAAAAAGGACTCGGAACACGAAAAAGAAAAAGACAACTAAGTTGCTTCTTCATCAACAGGAGCAG